>NW_026652278.1:59848180-60051263 GCF_009828535.3 Hylobates moloch | reverse complement strand
ATAAGCAATCAAAAGGAACCAGGCTACTATTTCAACAATTTCCTAACTTATTTCCTCAGCCAAATATCCAGGGTTATTGATTACACATTTATCTTTCACAAAGCAATAGAACATGAACACAACCAGTCTTTGCCGCTTTATAACTAAGATTGTCTTTCCTCCATTGTCTGATAACATATTCCTGATTTCCATTCTTAGACCTATTAGAATGACCTCTGCTGTCTATGTTTTTACCAATATTCTGTTCAGAATCACTTAGGTATTATCTAAGAAGACTGAAGCATTGTCCACAGCTCACCTCCTCTCCTGAGCTTTCACCTGAATATCCCTTAATGGTCTATTCATAGCAAAACAGGCTTTTTCTAACATGCACTTTACAACTTTTCAGCCTCTATCCATTACTTTATTCTAAATCTGCTTCAACATTTTTAGCTGTTTAACAGCACCCTCACTTCCTAGCACCAATGTGTGTCTTAGTCCATGTGGACTGCTATAATAGAATATCATAAATATCATAAACTAGGTGGCTTATAAACAATAGAAATTTGTTTCCCACAGTTTGAGAGGCTGTGAAGTACAAGATTAAGGTACCCACATACACAATGCCTGGTAAAAGCCTAATTCCTGGTTCATAGATAGCAATCTTCTGGCTACATGCCCAAATGGAAGAAGAGGTGAGGGATCTCCCTGGAGGTTCTTTTAAAAAGACACTACTGACTTCCCAAAGGCCCCTCCTCCAAACACCATCAATCACACTGAGGGTTAGGTTTCAATATATAAATTTTAGGGGAGTACAAACATGCGGTTTGTGGAAATCACTTTTTCCATCAGCTATTTTTTTCCTCTTTCTTTGCTTAGGTCTCTGATTTTTATGTTAGATGTTTTCCTTAGCTAGCCAGTAATCATTGGCTATTCATTCCTTACAAATTTCCAATTGGCTCCAGTTATATCTATAAACTTCATTCTAACAGAACCTGGTTGGTCCATCTCATTGAGAAATCCTTAATCGCTAGTTCCTCAAGTCTTTTTTAGAAGACTGATCAGGTTCCTGAATGAAGTTTTTTTTTTTCAACCTTTTGCTTGTTGCGGGTGCAGAGAGAGAGAGAGAGTACATATTCAGCTGAAAGCATTTGAAATCCTAGTAAGGTAATAAATTTAGGGGCTTTCAACAGTTGTTATTATTAAACTTATTTAAATATATGCTTACATCAGCCTAAATCTGAGAAGGATTAGGCTTGCCTTAATGAAAAAAATGCAAATATTGCGTTGTAAGCCATTTTTACCAAGCACAGTTGCAGATTCTAAAAGTTTTCTAATAAGCCACATTGGTAGTACTTTGGAAAAGTTGATGTCCAGATATCAGGGAGGGCAAATATACTAGTAATTTAAGAAGTTAGAAGTATTTGTTCAAGACTAATGTCACAAAGTCATTAGTTTAGACAACATGAAAAAGAGCCAGATCATAAGAAGGTCTGAAATAAAATTAGAATTGAATGAGGATGTATTTGGGACTGGAGGGAGGGATGTGTTAGGAAAAGAATGGGGAGAGGCAGGATGGTTTTTGACAAGTGGAAAAACTTTAATGCCCAGTTGGTTTCCCATCAGATTCATCCACAAGCAGGACAGAAAGTTAAATTATCAGAAATTTCCTGACTCTTCCTGCCTACTTTCCACATTATTATTGGTCTTTAACATAGAAATAAAAATGGTTAAATTGATAAAAGCACCTGTAAGTTTAATAATTCAATTACTGACGAGTATCTGTGACTGCTATCTACATACCCTATTTCCTCGGTTCTAAAACACTTTGGATTATAAAATACACTATCAATTTAATAAGCTTTTTTTAGAGAAAAACTATTTCTACCACATTTGATGTATATACTGATTAAAAATATCTCAATTTCAGAAACTAAAATAAGATAACCTATGTCAGGAATAAGAGACTAATACCCCAAAATATGGCATTTTGACATGCTGAACTAAAGAAGGAGGCTCATAATCTCTCTGACCTCACCACCCACTCTCCCAACTATTGTCCCTCAATCCTCTGTCTGTCCTGAAGCACAGGAGGAAGTTCTTCTCTAAATGTCCTTTGTCTCCCTAAAGTCCGGACCTAACAAACAGAACAACTGTTTTTCTTTTGCTCTCTCTTGTTTTATTACATATTGCAGAAAAGAACATCAAGAATGTAACCACACCTGAACAGATTCTTTCATAAGATAATTTTTGTCTCTGAGGATATTTCAAATTCCACGAGCACTATTTACAAGTTACTCTCTGTTCCCTATCCATTCATTCTCCCTAGTAATCATTCATTGCCCTCAACAGAATTCTTCTTCTCCCCCTTCCCATAAAATGTTTCCAACCATAACCTCTTTTGTGAGGATCCAAGCCTCCATTCTTTCTGTAAACTCAACATAGTATATGAGCTTCTTAATCCCAGTGGGGAAAAAGGTAATCATTCTGTGGTTCTTTGCCATGTGTATGTTAATAGGTTTATACACCAAAATTAAAATTCCTAAGCCATCCAACTGACTGAATGGACACCCATTTTGGCCAAGGGAACCCAAGGAAACCTAAAACACTATTTCAGGTCATGATGGGAAGGCGGGATAAGATATGCCTCATTATAACCTCCGCCCTTCAGAGTTCAGGCACAACTAACCAGCATTAACATTAAAACAAAATAAGTTCTTTGTAGTAATAAGATACCAAATTTGAACCTGACTCTAGTATAACATCACATGACAGATAAAGAAGGAAAGCAAAATATTTTACCCTCAAATATGAGTTTATTTGACATTTTTTGAAATGGTCCTGCAATGCTGCCTTTTTTAGGAGAAAATTTGCATCTGTAAAGAATCTCTATTAACATAACTAGATCTTTCCAGGCCCTCTCAATCCTAAATAGATTAATTGAGAGTCTAACACTTTTTAAAGGCCGGAATAGGAAATATTTGCCATCTATTGTCTGTAAGGGCAGCCAGCTATGAGACTTCATCTACATAATAAGAATCTTCAGCTCTACACCCCTTATCTTAACCCATCCAATCCTCTTTATTGATTCTAGGTCTTTAGATAATAATTAAACTCTTTCAATCAATTGCCAATCAGAAAATCTTTGAATGAGTCTATGACCTTTATGCAAACCACTTTGAGCTGTCCCACCTTTCCAGACTAAGCCAATGTAAACCTCACACATATTGATTTATGTCTTAAGTCTTCCTCAAATGTAAAACAATCAAGCTGTAACCCAACCACCTCGGGCACATGTTCTCACGACTTCTTGAGACTATGCCTCTGGCCATAGTTACTCATATTTAGCTCAGAATAAAATCTTCTGGCTGGGTACAGTGACTCATGCCTGTAATCTCAGCACTTTGGAGGCCAAGGTCGGGGGGAATCATTGAGGTCAGGAGTTTGAGATCAACCTGGCCAATGTGGTGAAACCCCATCTCTACTAAAAATACAAAAACTAGCTGGGCATTGTGGCCGGTGCCTGTAATCCCATCTACTTAAGAGGCTAAGGCAGGAGAATCAGTTGAACCTGGAAGGCAGAGGTTACAGTGTGCCAAGATTGCGCCACTGCATTCCAGCCTGAGTGACAGAGCAAGACTAAAAAAAAAAAAAAAAAATTAGGTGTGGTAGTACACACCTGTAATCCCAGCTACTCAGGAGGCTGAGGCATGAGAATCACTTGAACCCGGGAGGCAGAGGCTGCAGCGGGCCGGGATCATGCGTCTGCACTTCAGCCTGGGTGATAGAACAAGACTCCATCTCAAAATAAATAAATAAATAAATAAATAAACAGCCTCTTTCGGATATTTCACAGGGTTCGGCTTCTTTTTTTTTTTTTTTCCATGAACAGATTTGTTTGCCTTTTCTCCAATTAACCTGCCTTTTGTGAGTTGATTTTTCAGTAAGCCTTCAGAGGGTGAAGGGAGTTTTTCCCTTGGCCCCTACAAGTATAACCTATCCTTGAGAAACATAGAACTAAGCATCCATTTCTCTGCACTTGCAATTCAAGAATGTCTTCAAATAGAAATTAGCAAGTATGATTTCATCTCCATAAATAGTACTGCAAACATTGCCTCTTAAAAAAGGGCACTGTCAAGTCCTCCTCACAGAGTAAACCCATTCAAGCAAAAAGCACAGGGTCTTTTGCTTGTCTTATAACTAAAAACAACTACAGAAGTAATTTAAAACATTGTTCTGAAAAATAAAAATGTTATTTTATCTTCTCTAATTTGGAAAATATATGAATGATATTTGCCTAGTGACATCTTAAACATCAGTGAATTTTTCTTCTTTTGTCTGTATAAGGAAATTTGGTATTTCAAGTATGTCACTGAATGCAGATACGTGACAAAGAGATCTAACAACTGGGAGAGTGTCATGCCAGGTCAGTCTTGAGCACTTTCTAATGATATTGGGGTGGTTGAGTGGGTACGGTGGCAGATATAATTTTCACAGCTTTAAAATATCTCATACAGCTAGATGCATAGGAAGTGTTATTAGAGATCCATCTTAGATTTGAGTATGTATCTCCAGACAGCACTCTGGATGAAGGGGTAGAAGAATATTCCTGGATCTTATTGCTCCCATCACAATTGCTGGGTTTATTTCTTCCAGTATATGGTGATCATATGACAGTTACAGCCCCAATTTTAATGATTATCTGAGAAATGTGAAAACTTTAGTCATTTGCCAAACAACAATGTATCGTGGAATAAAATGATTTTTTTCTGAAAATCAATTCGACTGCTTTAACTAAGTTATAAAATCTGCATGGGGCATTTTATTTTGTTTTGTCTTCAGTTTTCTGAAAAGGGAGAAACAATGTAAAGCTAGGAAACAAGGAAAATATTTCCTGTTTCTATGTTCCATGCTTTAGGAGCCCTATCCATTAATTGCACAATAGAGTGATCAAAAGAAAACCAAATAACTGTACCTGATCAGCATGACTTGCTTGGATATGTCATTCATTCTCTGGCTTTCATTGTTCAGGTCCAGAGTCAGTCATTTGTCAGCAACTCTACATACCTTCAAAGGCAATACTGAGCAAGAAATAAGTAATATCACTCTGTGTATCTCATTGCAATTACATTTCTTATATGCAGTCCATCCACAGATTTGAGTAATTACAAGATAACATGTCTATATTCATAACCAACCACATCTATTTCTGCATATATCTACTCTATCTTTTTTATTATAAGAATTGGATATAAAAACAATTTCTTGTAAAAGCCAGTGCAACTACTTTTACTATCTACACAGAACTAGACTAGAAGTTATTTCAAGAGCAGACAGACGCTGGAATTGAGAATTTAGAGTCCATAACATCAACTCCCATGACATCTGGTACTTTTAAGAATATTTTTTATACACTTCTATCTTTTCCTGGTATTTTTTAAATCATTTATTTTTGGACTCACCCCATCATTAGTCTTATCCTCATCCTTTCTGATATGTTTTCATTTAACAGAGCTGCATTAACTCAAATAGGCATTCATCTTATTCACTCACTCAACAGCTATTTATTTTATACCTACTTTGTGAATGGCTTTGTTTTAGACACTAAAGACAGCACAGATAAGATACCTGTCCTCATGTGTTGTAAATTCTAGTGGATAAAGACACAATTTCTAAAAAATCAGCTACAAGTATAATTAGGGAAAGAAAATGTAGTTTTCAAGGAAACATGTAACAAAAGGATATCTTCTAGTTAGAGAGATAGAGAATCAGGGATTCATCCCTAAGAAGGTGACAGCAGTGTTGGTCTCCCTTACTGGCACATGGAAGGTACTTATTCAGATGAAAGACCTGTGCATCTTTGTAGAATTACTAGTTCTGGAAAGGAATCAGAAAAGAAGAAGAGAGAATATGCCTTAGTATATTTTCCTGGATTCATCTGACAGTAGTGAGTTAGAGTTTTCACATGACCTGCCTCACTCATCATAACAGGCTAATGAATGACCTCCAGATTATGCCTATAGATATGGTCCAAATATTCGGTGAAATACTAGTCAGGGATCTAAGTTGAAAACAACTGAAACAAACTCTGGGAAATATAAGCTGTATATATGTAGGATAAATTTACTTGGAGGGCCAGATAAACAAGTGTGAAGTTTACATGGGCAAAACAGTTGCCTTAGCCCTCCCTCATTTTGGAGGTTGTCCACTAAAGATATGATCATCAGGACCACTAGTGATCAGAAACTTCAAGCTGCACCACACATTCTACCATGTGGACACAGGGTCCTGTGATGGGCACTGTCACTATTGCTTATCTAATTCAATATAGCTGCAAGCTCTGCCATCATTCTCTACCCAAAATGAATTCTTCAAGGAATTTATTTTATCTCCTCAATATCTCCCCAGATAGAATCTATGTAAGTGGATCTGATTATTAGAAACTTGGTTACCTGCCTGGATCATCATAATTTCAAGCTGGATTGAGAAAGTAGACATTTGGTATGTCAGCTATATGGGAGAAAGTAGACTGCATGTTTAAAGGTGAGAATAGCCCCAAATAAAGGTTAGAGCTGAAAAACAAACAAACAAAAACAGATGAATTTCATGCTTTTCACAATTTTGATTTGCTAGTACTCAATTTTTTTCATCTTTAGACTTAAAAACATTTCTACCTAGCATGATTTAACTCTCTGACATAATGTTACCTGACTTCAAATTATACTACACAGCTATAGTAAACAAAGCAGCATTATATTGGCATAAAAACAGACACATAAACCAATGGAATGGAATAGAGTGAAATCCATACATCTGCAGTGAGCTCATTCAAGTTCACTCATGTCAAGTGAACACTTGACAAAGGTGCCAAGAGCATACACTGGGGAAGGGACAGTATCTTCAATAAATGCTGCTGGGAAAACTAGATGTCTATATGCAGAAGAATGAATTTAGACCCCTATCTCTTGTCATACACAAAAATCAAATCGAAATGGATTAAATATTTAATTATTAAATTAAATATTTAAGATAAATATTTAAGACTTTGAACTATGAAAATACTAAAATAAAACATTGGGGAACTCTTCAGGACATTGGACTTGGCAAAGATTTCTTGAGTAATAATCCCACAAGCACAGACAGCCAGAGCAACAGTGGACAAATACAGCCATACAAAGTTAAAAAGCTTCTGCACAGCAAAATGATAATAATAATAATAATCAACAAAGTGAATAGATAATCCACAGAATGGGAGAAAACACTTGTAAACTATCCATCTGACAAAGGATTAATAACCAAAATAATATAACGAGCTCCAACAACTCATCAGGAAAAAATATAATCCAATTAAAAAATAGGCAAAAGATCTGAATAGGCATTTCTCAAAACAAGACATATAGATGGCAAACAGGCATATTAAAAGGTGCTCAACATCATTAACCATCAGAGGAATGCAAATTAAAACTACAATGAGATACCATCTCACCCAAGTTAAAATGGCTTTTATCCAAAATACAGGCAATAGCAAATGCTGGTGAGTATGTGGCGAAAAGGAAACCCTTGTATATTGTTGGTGGTAATGTAAATTAGCATAGCCACTATGGAGAACAGTGTGAAGGTTCTTCAAAAACTAAAATAGAACTACCATATGATGTAGCAATCCTACTGCTAAGTATATACCCAAAAGAAAGAAAATCAGTATACTGAAGAGATGTCTGCACTCCCATATTTATTGCAGCACTATTCACAACAGCCAAGAAGCAACCTAAGAGTCTATCAACAGAAAAATGAACAAAGAAAATGTCACACATATAAAACTGCCTTTACAAAATTATGACAGTAAGAGATATCTGACATAGATTACTCCATCTTGCTTCTAACCTCCAAGCTCTCCTTGGTCATTCCTGGGCATAGGTCAAGCTGATTCTGGGAGAAATTTAGTTTATAGTTTAACCTTAAAGCAAGGATGCTAATAGCCCTCCCCAAAACTAAACTTCTTTGTAAAATTAATGAAAGGCCAGCCAGGCACGGTGGCTCACACCTGTAATCCCAGCACTTTGGGAGGCCAAGATGGGCAGATCACCTGAGGTCAGGAATTTGAGACCAGCCTGGCCAACATGATGAAACCTCGTCTCTACTAAAAATACAAAAATTATCCAGGTGTGGTGGCAGGCACCTGTGATCCCAGCTGCTCAGGAAGCTGAGGCAGGAGAATCACTTGACCCCAGGAGGAGGAGGTTGCAGTGAGCCGAAATCGTGCCATTGCCCTCCAGCCTGGACAAGAGTGAAACTCTGTCTCAGAAAAAAAAAAAAAGAAAGAAAAAGAAAAAAGAGCTAATGAAAGGTCACAAAGTTAGAATTATGAGAGGGACCTGAATTCTGCTGAGATCTAGGTGTAAGCAAATGACAACCGGCCATTGTTCCAGAAATCACAAGATTTGTACCTTCTCTAATGACGCCAAATGTTAGATAACATCACTATCGTGGAACCTAAGATTTGCCTTTTGGATATCTTTTCAGCCTTTTGCATTTCTGAAGACTGTCTAATTCCACCTGGACTTGCGACTCATGTCCTAATAGTGAACACCCCCTCCCCACACAGAGACTGACTCAGTGCAGGATGACTACTTTCCACATCCCTATGATTTCATCCCCAACCAATTAGCAGCACCCATTCCATAGTCCTTTGCCCACCCAACTATTCTCAAAAACCCCTAACCTCTGAACCTTCAGGGAGATTGATTTGAGTAATAACTTTACCTCCCATGTGGTGTTGTTAGAGTAGGCAGGTAGCCAAAAATGAGCGGGAAAGGGAGCCCTCTGGGAAAATAAGTCCTGGAGATGCTGCCCACTGACAGTCAGCTAAAAGGACAATGGTTACAGTAGCTACATCTGGCCTTGCAGTTAGCTTCTTCTATCCCTGAAGGGGACTTCTCAGGTCGTAGCTGGAGATAACCATGCTAGAGGTTTTCCCCACTAACAAGTATGCATGATCCTCCAAAAACTCATCCTAGAGTAGTCTTCTGCTCATTATGATTGTAAAAAACACACCCCTGGGTGGAGATTTTAAGCTAATGAGACATACAATATGTGTACTAGCATGCACAACCACAGAACATGCATTCCCAAAGGAATCTCCCTAAACATGCTTGCAAGTGACACTCCCTCATGCCCCTATGTGAATAATAATGTAGATTTCTCATAAAGACAGCCCCCAGCACTAGCTACTCCTGGCTCATTCTCTCAAGCTGTCCACTCTGTCTCATCTTTCAGAATGTACTGTCTCCTTAAATAAACACTGCTATTTTTTCAGGTGAACCAGCCCAGAGCTGTTTTCTACTTCTCTGTAGGATGTACTTTATCCTCCTTCAATAAACTCTACTACTTAACCCTTACTATACATCTCTTAGCTGAATTATTTCTTCCAAGGTAAATAAAAACCAAGGATTCCCACACTTCCCAGGAAGAATCCATTGACTGATTACACATATACACAATGGAGTATCAGCCAACTTTAAAAAAGAATGAAAGCCTGTCATTTGCAACAACATAGATGGACTGGGGGACATTGTGTTAAGTGAAATAAGCCAGATACAGAAAAACAAACTTAGCATGTTCTCACTCATGTGGGAGCTAAAAATTAAAACAACCTCATGGAGATAGAGAGTAGAATAATGGTTACCAGAGGGCTGGCAAGGCTAGTGTGGGGCAATGGGAATGGTCAATGGGTACAAAAATATAATTAGATAGAATTAATAAGGCCTAGTATTTGATAGAAAAACTGGGTGACTATAGTCAACAATAATTGATTGTATATTTAAAAATAATTAAAATAGTATAATTGGAATGTTCATAAAACAAAGAAATTATAAATGCTTGAGGTGATGGATACTCCATTTACCCTAATGTAATTATACATATTGTATGTCTGTGTCAAAATATTTCATGTACCCAGTAAATATATACAACTAATATGTACCTATAAAAATTAAACATAAAAAAATTAACATAATGCAGCTGAAAAATACTCTTACCCTCTTCCCAAAATCCAATCAGCAATTATATCTATCTCCAAATTCGGGATCACTCAGTAATGTCATGACCTCGCCCAAGAATACAAAAACCTCTCATTAATAAGCTGTGATATGTGAGCCAAAATATAAATTTCACAACCACCAACATACTTCACATAAAAGATAAGGAACAAAAATGCATACATATAAAACAACAAAAAAGTAACACAAATGTTTCTTCTGTATTTTCACAACTGCACACAAAATATTGTAGACCCATAATATGAGACAAATCCCCTTTCAGACAAAATAGAACCATTTCAAGTTCTTATCTAAGGTGGAATTTTCCTTCCCCGCCATTCTTCAAGGCTACCATTGTGTGTGGTTTAAATGTTTTTCTACTCCCTTCCTGAC
This sequence comes from Hylobates moloch, assembly GCF_009828535.3. Classification (NCBI taxonomy): domain Eukaryota; kingdom Metazoa; phylum Chordata; class Mammalia; order Primates; family Hylobatidae; genus Hylobates; species Hylobates moloch. The sequence continues at coordinate 60,040,857 of NW_026652278.1, read as the reverse complement.
CTGGTGCCAAAATGTATAGACATGGGTGTAAACGAAGGTTCAATATTTTTCTCCTCAGACAGCTCGTCAGAAGGAACTCCTGAGGCTTCAATGTAAGTAAGATATAAATGTGTTAGTAGTGTAAACTACCTAGTATTGCAATTTACGTGTATTCTTAGGATGTACAGGGTCTTAATCTCCCAAAGACCACTCACATTTCATGGTGGACCTGTCTAGGAATATTTAACTTTAGGATTTAGTGGGGCAAATAGAGAATATCTTTGTTGCCTGTTGATCTATAATATGTTCCGTATTTTGGTCTTTAATATGGGTAATAGCAATAGTGAAAAATAGTTGAGCACAAATAGCATGGCTGTGACATTATCCCAATTTACAGTCACTGCAGTGATTCTGTGAAAAGACCCAATATAGCACCCAGATCTGCCACAAACATTGTGACTACTTTTGAATCAGTTATATTCTAAAAGCCAAGCAGCAGAGGAGCTTGTCCTACACACTAGACCACCTGTAGAACCTTCTTTTGCTGGGTCTCACACAGGCATTCAGGTCAGTTAACAGCAAGTTAAAACCACAATCCCCAATTTTTATGTGGGGCCTCTAGTATTTAAGGTCCCCACTAAGGGAGGTAGTTCTATTTCAGTAGCTATTATAACATATTGCAGCTTGAATTTTGCTTCAGGCTAGACATATTAACATTCCCATCTACTCTAGAATCCTCATTAATGAAATCATCTTTGGAAAATCTAAAAAATTACTTCTGATCTTATGCTATGCATGTATATCAGATACCTGAGTCCCTACCTTGATCAGAAGCCTTGACTGAAACCACCAGCTAATTAATGTGATCAATAAAGGAAAGACTTTTGATATCATATTAAGATTACTTTTTTATATTTCAGATTTATTTTGTATGGGCAATCATGTCCATGGTTTAGAAAATCCAACTGATGAAATAGTAGGAACCCCTTGAAGATACCTGAGCTAACACATTGAATCCAAAATTTTTGATAAATGTACTCACTTTTAAGTTTGCTACTTCCTTGATCTAACATATCAGAATTCATTCACAAAGTATTCTTTACATTTTTCTGTATTTTAAATTAGCAAAATCTCGTAACTTGGGGAGGGGAAATATTACTCTTTCTAACTTGGCTTATATAAGTGCCTTCTTGGAATATACTCTAACCTGGAATCTGTTTCTAGTTCTAGAGCAGGAAACAGCAAAATGGATTTGAGTAAGGCTAAGGAGAATTAGGTTTTTGATAGAACTGTTTTCCATAGGCATTTTGGCTGGCTCCTCCTGTGTTTATGAGAAAGTACAATATGTCAGTTCTGCAGATGTTGAAAATCTGCAAATTGGATAAAACTGCTGATACAGGAATAAATGAGAATTGCTGGAATTATCTTACTCCTTTGCTATAACAGAATTCATGAGACTCACGTACTTTTAAAAAGTTTATTTGGCTTATGATTCTAGGGACTGGCAAGTCCAAGTTCATGGCAGAAGCATATCCTAAGACCGTTTGTGTTGTACTTTTTCATAACATACACAAAAGCAAAAGCACAAGAAAGCACTTGCAAAGAAAACTAAAACAGCAAGCTGAACTTGCTTTTAAAATAACCAACTCTCTCAAGAGTTAACTTACTCTCACAAAAAGTAATTCACTACTTCCACAAGAACTAAATTACACCCAAGATAATGACATAAATCCATCCAGGAAAGCTCTGCCCTCATGACCCAATCACCTTTTAAAGGGCTCACCTCTTAATACTGTTAAATTGGCAATTAAATTTCCAACACATAATCTTTTGGGGGACACATTAAATCATAGCATTCTACCTCTGGCTCCCCAAATTTATGTCCTTCTCACAGTGTAAAATACATTCATTCCATTCCAGTAGCCCAAAAAGTCTCAACTTCTTCCAGAAAAAACTCAAAAGTCCAAATTCCAGAGTCTCATTGAATCAGATATGGGTGAAACCCAAGGCATGATTTACCTTGAGGCAAATTCCTTCCAGCTGTTAGCCTATACATGTAAACAACTTACCTACTTTTAAAATACTATGGTGGGACAGGCATAGGATAGGCATTCCCATTCCAAAAGGGAGAAATAGGTAAGAAGAAAGGAGTAACAGGCCAAGTAAGTCTAAAACCCAACAGACAAAACAATGTTTAGTCTTAAAGCTGGAAAATAATTTCCTCTGACTGCTTTTTCTGCATCCTGAGCACACTGGTCTAGTCTTCTTCTAACTCCTCACCAAAATCGTCCTTAATGTTCTGTTTACAGCAATACAGATTTTCTCTAGGCTGATCCTCCAATCCCTTCCAGCCCCTACTCATTACCCAGATCCAAAGCTGCTTCCACCTTTTAAGGTATCTGTTATAGCAACAACCCCAATTTTTGGTACCAATTTTCTGTCTTAGTTTGTTTTCTATTGTTATAACAGAATATCTGAGACCGAGTAATTTATAAATAAAAGTTCATTTGGCTCAAGATTTTGAAGACTGAGAAGTCCAAAGGCATGGTAGTAGCATCTGGGTAGGACTTTCATATTGTGTCATAACATGGTGAAAAAGCAGAAAGACAAGCAAATGCATGTAAAAGAGGCTGCAAGAGCAAGCCCAGCTCACTTTTATAACAATCCACTTTCTGGGGAACTAACTTTAATTCCAAGGGTAATAACTTAATCCATGAATCAATCATCCTATCTTATCTCTTAATATGGTTACATTGGCTATTAAGTTTCCAACACATGAACTTTTGTGGGAGACATTCAAACCATAGCAAGGATGAAAAAGTGGGGCTGAGTGATGTTGACAGAAATGAGAAACAAACAAAAAGAAACAAGTATCTTCTTTCTCCTCCAGCCTTCCCATTTTCTTAAGTGTTCACTACTAACATAGCCTACCTGGGAGCCAACTGGCAAAGCAGAAAGGTGGTTTGCTGAATGTTAAACTCTAACTCTCAAAGCAAAGAACAGAGAAGTGAATTTGAAGTTGAGTGAGAATACCAGTTATTAAGCATTGACAGCACTATCACAGGATGCCCATGATTTTCAGGCCAAGTTTTGAATTTAGATTTTAAGATATCCAGCTTGTCTACTCCTTTCTTTAAGGTGTGGATTATCACTAGAAACAACCACCAAACCCCGCACTTCTTATATCATTTACCTTTTTCATAGAGTTCCATGGCAGTAGTCCCTGTGATTCTCAAAGGCACTTTTTCTCCAGGTTATCACCAGTGTTATTTTTATTAGTTATTTTTTTAAGTCTGTGCTATGAACACCCAGAATTTTATCTGATATCACTAGCTAGATTTTCACTGTCTTCAAATCTAGCAAGCTCCTGTAACCAATCCAGATTCACTCTGAGTGGCTAAAGGAGAAAAATATGTTTCTTAAAAATATTTTTGTTAACTCACAGAATGCCCTCAAGAGGTAGAGCATTAGGCTGAGAGGATACTCAACCAGAAAAGGTCCTATATCATTTCTGAGTACTAGATGTAGCTTGTGATTTAAGCTCCACTAATACTAGAGAGCCGCTAACACCAATGACACTACTCTCCCTGGAAACTACACACAACTTCTGGTGCTACCACGATCCATATTTTAAACAGATCCAGAAATAATTTCTGGATTATAGTCTGGGGTAGGTGAATTTGGTTGGTGGTACCTGAAACGAATTCTCATGCTTTTACTACAAGAGAGATTGAAGAAGCAAGTATCTGGGATTTTAACAGTGAGGGTCAAACTCTACCTTCTAAGTTTATCATCACAATACGTGAGAAAAGGGAAGGATGCCGGGCAGCCAAAAAAAAAAATTTTTTTCCTGTAGAGTGTCCAGTATTAAAGGTGGCCTTGACACAGTCAACATGGTCTAGAGATAACACAAGAGGTCTGATGGGCTTCCCAGGTTGTTGATCCTGTACAACCTGGAATATAACTCAAAAGATTAGGAAAACCAAATGTTTTGCCTTTGTATATTTAATTAATCTTCTTTCTGTAGTCTTTTGTTGTTAGTTTTGGGAATCTTCGGCCAGGCTATAGGTTATATACTTTTCCAGGAGTTGAGTATGGGCCCAAGATGTACAAAGAATTATTTTCTCTAATAAGTAATCTAGGCTTAGGTGAAAGAAACATCACAGAGATAGATTTTATAAAGAGAGTGGCTGCATTATTTTATAAATACAGTATAGAATCAGAGTTAAAGCCTTTGAAGCTTTTAAAATCATAAAATCATTCAATCCAACTTCTAATGAAATAAGAATTCTCTCTTCACCAACCTCAAGTCATGGTCACTAGCTTCTGCTTGACGACATCCAAAAATGGAGAATCATAATCTCTAGATGGAGTTCATACCATTGAGACAATTCTACTTGTAAGAAAGTTTCTCCTAACGCTGAACTCAAATCTTACTACGTCTTAAGCTAGATTCCCAGAAATAGACTCTGAGACGGAGATTTGTGTACAGGTTCATTGAAAGGTAACCCCTACATCAACACGTCTGGGGGAGTGAAGGAAATAGGACTGGGCAGTGGCAGGAGTTCAGCTGTGGTGGCAAGATGCCTCTGTTATGGACATCTGGAGCTAAAATAGGCCTTTTAAGTTGCCCTGCCTTGAGCAAAAGAACATGGGAGGGTTCTACTTACCTTACCAACCGACCATTAGACCTGAGCTATCCCCCAGGGAGGGGACTTACTCTTGGGTGAAGAGACTGTATTCAGCTTAGGAAGATTACAAAGGAACAGAAGGTCCTTGCAGAAGATCATTCCCAGCAGCTGAAGTGTTTCCTCAATTCTGAAAAAAAAAAAAAAAAAGTAGCTAAGCTCAACATTAGCTACTGCTATAAATTTCCCTCATTATTTCTTGTCTGCCCTCAAGAGTCAATGAAGTTCAATCACTCTTTCACATAGGGCAAAAATATTAGGGCACACATTTTTACCTTTCACAAGTCTCTTAAGTTTTGCTCAGTTACAGTAGTTGCAATGTTAGACTCATATATTGACATGATTCTTCTTAAAGTAGAAAACATAGAATCACATGAATTACTTAGATGTGTTTTCATCCCACAGTGTAATCTAAACAAGGAGAAAACTATTACAATATGCTCTTGATTTCTTTCCAAGAAAGATTTCCTTGACTTGGAATCTAACCTGGGGTATAGCAGTGAGATCACCAAATCCTAACCACTAGACCACCAGGAAGCTGCTACTGACAACCTAACTCGCTCTAAAATCATATTAAATTTTAAGTAACTTCACCCCACCATTGACTTACAGCAAAGTGATAGTCAATGAATACCTGTAATTTTCTCTCATATATTGCTATTTTGCTTTATTCTCTCATTTTGTTCTTGTAGAGACAGTTTTATGTTTTATTGTACTCAATGACAGAAACTCACATATTTCTAAGAAATTACATCTTGTATCTTTCTCAAATATCAATAAAAATTTTCTAAATATTTTCTTATTCTGTATCCACAGAACCTAGCCTGAAACATAATGGGTGCTTAATTAATGTTTTTTGAATGAATGGAAGGAATTTAGTTTCTAAATGACTTTTAAGTTGTTTGGTTAAATCCAAAATCAGATAAAAACCGAGTGCTTACTCATCTGAAAGGTAACCCTTTTATTGTTACTTCCATGCTTTAAAACAGAGACTTGATGAAATACAATGAAGACAAAAGAGTCCTATAATCTCATAATTCTGGTCTTCTTTGTTTCAATTCCCTTGAATTTTCTTGTGTGTAAAAAAGCAGCTTTGTTAACAGACGCCCTTGTGATTTTGAGAAGTGATGAGAAAATTCCAAACCAACTCTTCACTTTTAATTTAATTATATTGATGGAATCTTACACTGAGAGTAGCACTAGCTATCAATCAACTTTACCTACTTCTGTGCTCTGGAAAAACTCATTTCAGCATTCCCCCAACTCTTTTATCACTGTCTTCCTTTTTGTGATTCAGCTAAGATCAACCATCTTTCCAAAGATAAGTCAGAATTCCATCCAGATTCTTTTATGGTGGTCAAAGCAATTGAATGTATTTTCCCCAAGATGTAGCTCACTATTAACTGAGTTTTTGTTTCTATTGTTTTCCTCACAAGTAGAACGTATTTGTGATCAATTTCCTCTTACTAGGAATGATTATTTCTTAGTCAAGGGGTATCACATAGAAAATTTCAAGTAAAGAGGATAAGAAACAGATAGCACCAGGCTAATTTAAGGGACCAGACAATTCTTCACGCTCCAATTCACCTGAATGTCTGTTTTAATTACAGGACAAAGTTTAGTTATTGAGGAACACTTCATATATAATTTCAATCCTATATAATTCAGAGTTATTACAGTGTGATGCTAGGAGATGGCAGAAAAGTGGCAGTTGTATTTCAGGTGCTAGCCTGGTGTTTTATAAATTACAAGTAGTGAAAGTAATTTTTAAAAAAGTAGTTACTTGAAGTTTCTTGAAAACTAAAGCTATGTATTTTTTAGTGCGAAAACGACAAGAACATGAAATATTTTCAGGACCTCTTGCTATGTGAAAGAATGTTGAATTTGATACAAAAGAGAACACATTTTCTTCAATATGACAAGTAATGTTCTAACTGATTTCTTTGTAATAACCCTCTTAAAACCACATGTTAGAAACTGCCTATCCTCATTTCATAAATTAGAGAACTGAGACATGGTAAAGTTATGTAAATCACCCAAGTTTACAGAGCTAACAAGGGTATTGTCTAGATTTGAGCCCAAGCAGTCTGATGCCAAGTTTATTATCTAAACAAAATAATCCTGAAATACTTCTCTGAAAAAGAAATTATCTGCACATAATGTGTAAATGCAAACTCCCCCTTGGAAAATTATTTTTATCATTAAACTAATTTGTTTTTATTTTTATAAATTTCATGATTTACTTTTACTTCCCTATACAGCATTGCAATCCTTGAAAATTAACTCAATCAATGTGTAACTTGGTGTTATCTGTCAGGGTTCCACTATGGAATAATAAACTTGAATGAAATGACATGTTACTGGGGAGATTCTGGTGGACAAGTATGATCAAAATTTCTAGGTATAATCAAAGTTTCTAGGTATAATCAGGAGTCTGAGGTTTGTCACTAATTTTGTAACTTTGATATCTCACTTAACACCTCCAGATTTTAGAATTTTAGGCCTTACAGCTATTAAACTAGATTCAAAAGCTTAAATCTGGTACACCATGGAATACTATACAGCTATTAAAAAGTATGAGAGATCATTTTCTTTGTAGCAACAAGGATGAAGCTTGTAGGCTGTAGGCCATTATCTTAAGCAAACTAACACAGGAATAGAAAACCAAATACCACATGTTCTCACTTACAATGGGAGCTAAACATTGAATACACATGGACCAAAGTAGGGAACAAAAGATACCAGGGCCTATTTGAGGGTAGAGGGTGGGAGTAAAGTGAGGATTGAAAAATTACCTATCAGGTAAAATGCTTATTACCTGAGTGACAAAATAATTTGTACATCAAATCCCCATGACATACAATTTGCCTATATACAAACCTGCACATGCACCCATGTATTAGTTCGTTTTCATGCTGCTGATAAAAACACACCCAAGATTGGGCAATTTACAAGAGAAAGAAGTTTAACTGGACTTACACTTCCACATGGCTGGGGAGGCTTCAGAATCATGGCAAAAGGCAAGAAGGAGCAAGTCACAGATTAAGTGGATGGCAGGCAAAAAGAGAGCTTGTGCAGGGAAACTCCTGTTTTTAAAACCAACAGATCTCATGAGATTCATTTGCTATCACAAGAACAGCACAGAAAAGACCCGCCCCATAATTTAATCTCCTCTCACTGGGTTCCTCCCACAGCATGTGGGAATTGTGGGAGTTACAATTCAAGATGAGATTTGGGTGGGGACACAGCAAAACCATATGAACCCCTGAACCTAAAATAAAAGTTAAAAACAAGTTTCACTTCTGATTATTTGAAACTTACCACTGTTCTTTGATCACAATCGTCATCACTAAGATTATCTATACCATTTACTGAGTGCATCCTGCATGATTTGCAAACATCATCCTACTTAATCCTCATACACCTATGAGGTAGATGTTATTTTCAGTTGGGGAGACTGAAACTCAGGCAGGTTAAGATAACCCTCCCAAACTCTCACTCCATGGAATTAGTGGAGCCTGATTTATCTGATGCTGAAATCCACATATTCATCACAACAAGATGGCTCATGATATAATTAAAACAAATAAAGTGATAGACAAATTCCCTTAACAGCTGTACTGGTGTTTCTATTAGTCAGGGTATATTAAGAAGAAAAAGAAATCATAACAATCATATAAACAGAGATAATTTAATTTTTTATATTTTATGTTACAAGGAATTTCTATTTTACTGCTTATGTTTAATAGGGAGATTTAGTATGAAAAAACTTTTAAACTTTGTATAAAGTTGTTATTTAGGTATCTAAGAGAAATGTAAAGTATCACAAAGGTAGCAACTATAGGAAGTAGAAACCACTCCTAGGGTAGAGGGAATAAAGGAAAGAGATTGGAATTATTAAAATGTATATTTATATGGGGCCCCTTACAGCTTACAGAGAAGCCATTGTTTGGCTGGTGCTGGTTTATATGGAATGGAGAAAAATGAGTCTGTTTTTGAAGATGTTAGAAAAACTGCAAATTGGATTCAGCTACTGCAATGAAGAAGCGCTGCTGATGCGTGAACAGAGACCACAGACAGACAGGAATTCCACGAGACAGACAGGAATTCCACAAGAAACCGAGAGGAAAAAGCAAGTCTCATCTCCTTCCACCAGCCTTGCTGTCTCTGCCTGGCTGCTCTTCCAGAGGGTCTTACACAGAGCCATGGAATAATGCAGAAATGTAAAGAGCCCCAGCTCCAACTTCAAAAAGTAGAGAATGGAAGGTGAGTTCGGATCTCAAACATAATAACAAATAACTCATACCACAATAAAATTAATTATGGATCTCACCTACAGTTCCTGATCTGCAGCACTTTAGGATCAGCCTTTTATACACCTGCGTGTCTATGGGAGACACTTAGCACTCAATTTTAAGTGATCCGGGATTTTTAACTCAATTTTTCCTTTTTTCTTTCTTTCTACTTCCCAACACTCTAGTAGATTAACGACAACACCTTCCTATCCTAATTATTTTTTACCAACTGGAATCCCAAATTATGGTTTAAAGGAAAGAGTGGATAGTAAGAAAATTGTATCAACAAGAAAAACACGGAGAAGGGAAATATGAAAAACATACCTAGTGTATTCAGACTATGATTCCACAAGACAACTTGCATATTTGAGATAAAACATTGGGTGACTTTCATTTTAACATTCTCAATGAAAGGTAGAAAGAAAAATGTTCCACATGTATGCCAGCTCTATTCTCAACACCAATACATGAAGCAGACAACAAAATAAATTATTTGTATTGTCACAATTGTAGTGGTTTCATAAATATTTTATCATCAAATCCATTTTCTTATACAATATCCCTATTGCTAGAATTATTTTTGCCTTTAACAATAGTACTTGGCAGGTATACAACGTAGGATGAATAATCAGTGTGAAATCTTATGTTTCTTTTATGAGAGCCTTGCCAATGCCAAAGCATACAGAACAAACTTGTCTCATCTTTTTTAACTGATGCTAGAATATAGTTTTGAAAACAAATATAGTCAACAAATATGTATTAAGTCCCTACCATGCACCAAGGTCTAGACACTGAGAATACACAGAAGAATAAAGTAAATGGCATTTAGTTTATAGAATTTGTAAATAAGTGTAAGTCAAGATAAAAATGTGAACAAGGGACCAGAGATATGAAGAGATTAAAAGAATTGTGGAAAAATATTATGTACAACTCTATGCCAATAAATTTTATGATCAAGATGGTGTGGTAATATTTAGGAAAACATAAATTACAAATGATTCAAGAGGAATAAAAAGAAGACCTAAACTATCATGAACCATAAAGACTCAAAATTTGATAAAAGTGAAATTCAATATAAGTGGCAGGCCTAAATGGTTTAACAAACATATTTTAACTAATTTTTAAGGTCATGTAACCTGATTTAATTTAGAGATACAATTTTATTTTATTGGTAAAAAAGACATAAGTATTTAAAGGCACTCAAAATTTAAACATAAGTACAATGTATATTTATTTTATATTTCAGCTGTTGAAAGAGAAACCATAGCTCTGCTCTCTTGTCCTCAAATATGGAGGGAATATTCATTAGTGTCACATGCCTGCCATCTATTGGCCACCTCACTTACCCATGGAAGGAAGAGTATATTGTTTGAGGGGTGAATTTTGGCTAACAAAATAGGCATAAGTGACCCCCACATCTTCCCTTTCTCTCTGTTTGGCATCTGTTTATCTGTGCTGTTTATCATATAATACATGGCATGTTATCTTCAATAAACTTAACAGCAAATTGGCTATGCTTCCAGACACCTATGGTTTTCCAGCAATGTCAGTAACTGGCTAGGTATGTCTAATTATGGGATCTAGTTTTAGAAAACTCTTTATTTTATAACATCTAACCCATGATTTTTCATCTGACCTTTGCTTGCAATATAGGCGATTTTTTTTTTTTGAGAGAGAGTCTCACTCTGTTGCCCAGGCCAGAGTGCAGTGGTGCAATCATGGCTCATTGCAGCCTTGACCGCCTGGGCTCAAGTGATATCCTCCCACCTCAGTCTCCTGAGTAGTAGAGTAGCTGGGACTACATGTGTGCACTACCATGGCCATATAATTTTTTCATTTTCTTTTTCTTTTTTTCTAAGTAGAGATGATTTCTCACTAAGTTGCCCAGGCTGGTCTCCAACTCCTGGGCCCAAGCAATCCTCCTGTCTTGGCCTCCCAAAGTGCTGGGATTGCAGGTGTGAGCTACCATGCATAACAAGGATGATATTATTTATTACTATGTCCAGAATTGGTGGGTTCTTGGTCTCACTGACTTCAAGAATGAAGCCGCGGACCTTCGTGGTGAGTGTTACAGCTCTTAGGGCGGTGCATCTGGAGTTGTTCGTTCCTCCCGGTGGGCTCCTGGTCTCGCTGGCTTCAGGAGTGAAGCTGCAAACCTTCGCGGTGTTACAGCTCATAAAAGCAGCATGGACCCAAAACGCGAGCAGTAGCAAGATTTATTGCAAAGAGCGAAAGAACAAAGCTTCCACAGCGTGGAAGGGGACCCGAGCGGGTTGCTACTGCTGGCTCGGGCAGCCTGCTTTTATTCTCTTATCTGGCCCCACCCACGTCCTGCTGATTGGTAGAGCCGAGTAGTCTGTTTTGACAGGGCGCTGATTGGTGCGTTTACAATCCCTGAGCTAGACATAAAGGTTCTCCACCTCCCCATCAGATCAGTTAGATACAGAGTATGGACATAAAGGTTCTCCAAGGCCCCACCAGAGCAGCTAGATACAGAGTGTTGATTGGTGCACTCACAAACCTCGAGCTAGACACAGGGTGCTGATTGGTGTGTTTACAAACCTTGAGCTAGATACAGAGTGCTGATTCGTGTATTTACAATGCCTGAGCTAGACATAAAGGTTCTCTACATCTCCACCAGACTCAGGAGCCCAGCTGGCTTCACCCAGTGGATCCTGCACCAGGTAGAGCTGCCTGCCAGTCCTGCACCGTGCGCTCACACTTCTCAGCCCTTGGGTGGTCGATGGGACTGGGCCCTGTGGAGCAGGGGGTGGCGCTCGTCGGGGAGGCTCGGGTGGCACAGGAGCCCATTTAGGGGGTGGGAGGCTCAGGCATGGCGGGCTGCAGGTCCTGAGGCCTGCCCCACGGGAAGGCAGCTAAGGCCCGGTGAGAAATTGACTGCAGCACTGGTGGGCTGGCACTGCTGGGGGACCCAGTACACCCTCCACAGCTGCTGGCCCGGGTGCTAAGCCCCTCATTGCCGAGGTCCGGCAGGGCCTGCCAGCTGTTCCGACTGCGGGGCCAGCCAAGCCCATGCCCACCCGGAACTCCAGCTGGCCCGCAAGCGCCTCTCCCTCCACACCTCCCTGCAAGCTGAGGGAGCCGGCTCCCACCTTGGCCAGCCCAGAAAGGGGCTCCCACAGTGCAGCGGTGGGCTGAAGGGCTCCTCAAGGGCCACCAAAGTGGGAGCCCAGGCAGAGGAGGCGCTGAGAGTGAGCGAGGGCTGTGAGGACTGCCAACATGCTGTCACCTCTCATTACCATCTGCTTAAATGTGTTGTCCCCATCAGGAATGCTATTTGTTAAACTTCCTTAAAACCCAGCACTTACTAATATATTTTGCTTTAAAACTAAAAATTTTATTTTAACATTCTTCCGGAAAAATAATCACACAAGCATGTCAACTAAATTCGAGGCAAATATAATAGAAAGTAGAATGTGAGTGCTGCTTTTCCCTATCAGGTAGATTTATAAATAAAAGAACATGTCACTACCAAATGATATGACCTGTCACTTCATGCAGTATATCAGGTAGCTATAGGTAGTAAGAAACTTGGAAAAATATCAGGCAGAGGATGAACATGATAAAGTTTTATGTGCAACTTCGTTTTGATTTCTTAATCATTCCCTCAGCTACACTATAAACAATGTCTATTCTGAATCCACTTTTAATTGTCACCAAGAGAAGAGAGAAGAACAACAGAACAGAAAGAAGTAAATTCTTCAACTCAGCTGTCAAGTGAACCCAGGATATCAAAGGACTGTGCAATGTGTTGTCAGAGGTCATGCTCTTTGACCACTATATTTTCCCATACTATATGTTACTAGTGGCTGGTATCGGAGTTACCCCAAGTCATCAGCAGGGTATCTTAATGCGTCTGCAGCAACTTCAATTTTTGCCTCCTCAGAAGAAAGAACTCTACTGAGGAGCACAAGGCAGAAAAAGACCGAAATGAGTTTCAGAGCAAGAGTGGAAGTTTTTTTTTAAAGGCTGTAGAACAGGAAAGAAAGGAAAGTTCACTTGGAAGAGATCCAAAAAGGCGACTGAAGGGCATTTAACTTTGATCTCCTAGGACTTTTTGGCTCACCTCTTTTCCATGATTCTTCCCTTAGGGTGGGCTTCCCGCATGCGCAGTCCCCTCTTTACCCTTGGAACTGAGCATGCAGTAGTGTGTTTAGGAATTTGCACGTATGCCCATCTGAGGCTTTCTTCCCTTTTCTGGTGAAGTGTCCCTGGAAGATAATACTTCGCCATTTTGTATGTTAACATGCATGCCCTGGAAGTTTCTTCTCCTTGGCATCTCTATTCAGTTAACACTTTAATGTTAATAGCTGTGGCTCATCAGGAGATTGTCTCTCTCTGGTGCCCTAGCGCTCCCTACTGAGTTGTCATTTTTAGCGAGGCAGTGTGATAATTGTTGAACCATCACCTGACATTCCTAGTGGGTGGGGGAAGAGCCCTCTCCCGCCTCACTCATCCCTATCTAACTACCTATACTAACACTATATACATTTGTCTTCTGTGATAATGGAGCTACATTTCTAAGCCCTGAATATTTGGATTTCACCTCCTTTAACTACTGTTTATGCATGCACATACCACTTCCTTGCATCCCAGCACCATAGGGGATAGTTGCAGGTCACATGGAATAGGATGTTCACTTCTAATGAGGAGAAAGGCCATTCCTACTACTGTCCCCTGTCTCCAAGGAAAAGGAGGAAGTAAAAACTGTAAAACAACAGACTGATCGGCACCACTGGCCAGGCCTGTAAGTTAAAGATTAACCACCACCCTAACCACTTGTGCTATCTATAGATCACAGACAATGGTATGGAGAAATACTTGCCTTGCTCACCACCCCCACCTAGTCACGTACCCCATGCTTGCACAATCTATCACACAACCCTTTCACGTGGACCCCTTAGAGTTGTAAGCCTTTAAAAGGGCCAGGAACTCTTTCTTCAGGGAGCTCGGTTCTTTTTTTTTTTTTTTTTTTGAGTCAGAGATCTCGCTCTGTCGCCCAGGCTGGAGGGCAGTGGCATGATCTCGGCTCACTGCAAGCTCCACCTCACGGGTTCACACCATTCTCCTGCCTCAGCCTCCCCAGCAGCTGGGACTACAGGTGCACGCCACCACACCCGGCTAATTTTTTTGTATTTTTAGTAGAGACGGGGTTTCACCATGTTAGCCAGGATGGTCTTGATCTCCTGACCTTGTGATCCGCCCGCCTTGGCCTCCCAAAGTGCTGGGATTACAGGCGTGAGCCACTGCGCCCGCCAGGAGCTCAGTTCTTGAGACCCAAGTCTGCAGATGCTCCTGGCTGGATAAAGCATCTTCCTTCTTTAACCCGGTGTCTGAGGGATTTTGCCTGTGGCTCCTCCTGCTACACTTACAGAGTTCTTACCTTCAATAGTTATGATTGCTCTTCTAGTCCTAAAATCCACTTCAAGAAATAGATTCCGAGCACAAACCTATGACACTGACAAAGCAAGTTTCTTCAGGACAGGATGTGTTTTAAAATTGAGTATGCTTTACAATGAATCATAGGTGGTGACTAACTGAAAATGCACACTTGAGTTATCACAATAGAACAGAAAAATTGGCCCTGGATTATTCAGTTTTTAAGAACAGGTTATATTATATATAATATTATATAATAAATTTATTGTATATGTTGTATTTATATGGAGAGCTATATAATATATAACTAGATATAGTATTATAACCTCATTCTTGAAATCAGGGCCAAAGAGAACATGGCTACAATGGGACTAAATGTTGATATTCTACAATTTGATTGAATTTTGAGTTGTCCAACTTCTTTTAACTTAATAATATATTTTATTTAGATAATTTCTAAAACATTATCGTTTCAACACATGATCAGTACAAAATATTATTAAGATATTTTACATTTTGGGGGTACTAAGTCTTCCAGATTTGGCATGGATTTTACACTTTACAGCCATGTCAATTCAGACACTAAATTTGTATCAGAAATACTTGATTTCTATTTAGATTTTATAAAATTTACATTAAGAAAGTAGATTCAGCCAGGCACAGTGGCTCATACCTTTAAAACCAGCACTTTCGGAGGCCGAGGCAGGCAGATCATGAGGTCAGGAGATGGATACCATCCTGGCCAACATGGTGAAACCCTGTCTCTACTAAAAATACAAAAATTAGCTGGGCGTGGTGGAGCGCACCTGTAGTCCCAGCTACTAGAGAGGCTGAGGAAGGAGAATCGCTTGAATCCAGGAGGTGGAGGTTGCAGTGAGCCAAGATCGCACCACTGCACTTCGGCCTGGTGACAGATTGAGACTCTGTCAAAAAAAAAAAAAAAGAAAGAAAAAGAAAGAAAGAAGGAAGGAAGGAAGGGAGGGAAGGAGGGAGGGAGGGAGGATGGAAAAGAAAGAAAGAAGATTCATATCCCCAAATTTTTCTGAAAAGGTTTTCAAAAATTGAATTGAATGTTTAACTATAACTACAATTTAATTCAAATTAAATGAAATTAAAAATTTATTTCTTCAACTGCACTGGCCACACATCAAATCCTCAACAGACAGCACAACACCAGACTCAACTCCTGACTCTCTTTGCCAAGTCTTATCAGCCTTTTCCTCAGAATATGTTTCACAGCTACTCCTTTAACCCACTTCTCTCACTCCTAAATTCTTAATAACTTTTTACTCCTATAAGACAATGTTAACTATACTTCTCCAAGTTAAATAACTTCTCCAAGTCATACAGTTACTGAGTGAAGAAGCTGGAATTGAAACCAGCCCAGTTAGTTTTATCCAGACCACACACTCTGTACCTTTCTGCTGCCTCTCTCACATATATACATAAAAATAATAGTTTGAGTAGTGAAATTATAGATGATTTTATCTTCTTTTTATTTCCCTATATTTTGTCTGTTAATGAAATATGTCACTTTTGTAATTTTTAAAGTTGTTTTAATAAGTCAAATAAATATCAGCTTAGTTTGTTTTTAGTATACTCTTACCTTGAGACAGGAGAATAAACAAAATGACTTTTTCAGTGTCTCCTCATCCCAGGAATGTATTTTCTTTAGCCCCCTCTAATATCAAACAAAAACAACACACATTACTACCCTATAAGTACTTCATGATCAATGGAGAATTTTAATTTTTTTCTCTGGTTTAAACATCCAACCTCAATGGTTCCAAACCAAAGGAATCACTTTAAATCATATACTTCTGTAAAAAATATTTCCAGAAATCTCTAATCCCTACCTGCAGCATGTTTTTCATATCCACACCTTTCCACTTATCCCACTGCCATCATCCTCGTGCATTCCCCTTGTTAACCTTCTACTTGACCTCAGTCTAATCTACTGAACCAGCATCCCATCCTCACCTCATCTTTCTGCTCTCAACTTTCGGCCTACCTCAACCATGTTTACTTGATATTCTTGTTAATCCCCTCTGATCAGGCTGCTATCTGTGCCTCTGTGCCAGAAATCCTTCAGGGATTCTCTACATGGTGGTTTCTAACTTTCTGACCTGATCATTTTTGTATACCACATCTACTGCAAATTCCAACCCTTATCATTTTTGTGCCTCATACTAGTCTACACTTCAGCCAACTGGTCTCCTCTCAATTCCTAGGATCATTTGCCTTTTCTAACTGTGGACCTTCCTCAACCTCCTGCATCTATCAGAAAATACCCTTCCTCCACCTCTGACCATTGAAATGCTACTGATTATTTCAGAAGCAGGTCAAGTGCCAAGTGTTCAATAAGTTTTTTTCTCCCCTTTTCCTGTCAAACCTTATATTGCCACTTCTGCACAGTTCACCACATTAATCTCATGTCATCATTTATATGTCATTATTTGTGTACTTAACTTTTCTGCCTACCAACATTTCTTAAGCACCTCTGATATGTCAAGGGTATGTACTAGGCACTTTATATGTGTTACCTAATTTAATTTAATCCTTACAACAGCCGTATGA
The DNA here is from genome assembly GCF_009828535.3 of Hylobates moloch. Classification (NCBI taxonomy): domain Eukaryota; kingdom Metazoa; phylum Chordata; class Mammalia; order Primates; family Hylobatidae; genus Hylobates; species Hylobates moloch. Next base: position 60,023,918 of record NW_026652278.1, on the reverse strand, counting down.
GACAGGTAACACTATCCCTATTTTACAGATCAGAAACCTGAGACTGTCAGAAGTTAATTAACTTGCTTGAAGTAGCATCCTTACTAAATGGCAGAGTCATCACTCATTCAAAATATTTTATTCAAATCCATGTCTGCCAGGTTTGTAGGCCCCAGGAGCTTTTCAGTATCGGTTGGGAAGTCCCTTTGGGGGCAATTAGCACTGGAGCCTCAGGACAAGGCGTATGGTGTTAAAAACTTGTTTTCTGCTCCTCTCTCATTTGATTTAGATGCACTGTGCCATAGGAAATGCTCCTTTGGCCCTCAGTCAACACTTATCCTGGGATAGCACAGGGCTTAGATAAATATCATACAGGGCATTTAGTTCCACTGGTGACCCTGATTATAGTAAAACTGAGAGAGGAACACCAAGCTCCAGGACACATCTAGCAGTTTAGAACTCCCAATTCTCCAACAACTCAGTTTAGGCCTCAAGCTACAACTTTCTGTTTCTTGATTAGTTCCAGAGGGATCCACTGGCTTTCATAAACAAGGCTGCAACAGCATTGTTGCCATTAAGGTCAGCATAGCCTGGTAAGAGTCACTGCCATTAACTCCTAACATAGACTCACGCATAAAAAATATAATATGGAGATTAAGAACAGGGAAGGGCAAGTTTACCTTGAATTGCTTTTTCACCATTTGGAGTTAGAAGTCCCCAAACTTGTTGGATCAGGTTATACTGGCAAACAAAGATTACTATCATAATGAGCTATTGGGGGAAATTCAGCCAGATATCGGGCAAAATTCACCCCTGATATTTCATGTAGTTTCTTTTCTATTTCCCCTAAGCGTTGCCCAGTTTGAGAAATAAAAGGACAGAGTACAAAAGAGAGAAATTTTAAAGCTGGGTGTTGGAGGGAGACATCACATGTCAGTAGGTTCCGTGATGCCCCAAAAGCTGCAAAACCAGCAAGTTTTTATCAGTGATTTTCAAAGGGGAGGGAGTGTATGAATAGGGTGTGGGTCACAGAGATCACATGCTTCACAAGGTAATAGAATGTCACAAGGCAAATGGAGGCAGGGTGAGATCACAGGACCACAGGACTGGGGCGAAATTAAAATTGCTAATGAAGTTTTGGGCACCATTGTCATTGATAACATCTTATCAGGAGACAGGGTTTGAGAGCAGACAACCAGTCTGACCAAAAATTTATTAGGTGGGAATTTCCTCGTCCTAATAAGCCTGGGAGCGCTATGGGAAACTGGGGCTTATTTCATCCCTACAGTCTCGACCATAGAAGGCGGCCACACCCAAGGGGGCCATTTTAGAGGCCCACCCTCAGGGGCACATTCTCTTTCTCAGGGATGTTCCTTGCTGAGGAAAAGAATTCAGCGCTATTTCTCCCATTTGCTTTTGAAAAGAGAAATATGGCTCTGTTCCACCCGGCTCACCGGCAGTCAGAGTTTAAGGTTATTTCTCTTATTCCCTGAACATTGCTGTTACCCTGTTCTTTTTTCAAGGTGCCCAGATTTCATATTGTTCAAACACACACGCTCTACAAATTGTGCAATTAATGCAGTTATCACAGGGTCCTGAGACGACATACATCCTCCTCAGCTGACGGGATTAAGAGATTAAAGTTGAGACAGGCATAGGAAATCACAAAGGTATTGATTGGGGAAGTGATAAGTGTCCATGAAATCTTCACAATTTATGTTTAGAGATTGCCGTAAAGACAGGCATAAGAAATTATAAAAGTATTAATTTGGGGAACTAATAAATGTCCATGAAATCTTCACAATCCATGTTCTTCTGCCATGGCTTCAGCTGGTCCCTCTGTTTGGGGTCCCTGACTTCCTGCAACAATGAACTGATTCTCTTCCTTTTTGTTTTGGAGTCAACAGTGTCCACTGTTTGCTCAAGGAGAGTGAAACAGGACTTGCTGGTGCCTGTGGCCAATGGGCATGTCTTCTACATCATTTTCAACCTGGCATAGGGTGTGCATCTAAGGTTAAAGAAGTTGAACTGAGGCCAAGCATGGTGGCTCACACTTGTAATCTCAGCACTTCAGGAGGCTGAGGCAGGCAGATCACCTGAGGTCAGGAGTTTCAGACCAGTCTGGCAAACATGGCAAAACATCATTTCTTCCAAAAAAAAAAACAAAAAACAACAACAAAAAAAATAGCAGGGCTTGGTGGTGCGCTCCTATAATCCCAGCTACTTGGGAGGCTGAGGCAGGAGAATCACTTGAACCTGGGAGGCAGAGGCTGCAATGAGCCAAGATCATACCACTGCACTACAGCCTGGGTGACAGGGTTTTATTGTAATACCCGTTCTACAGATCCAAAAACTGTGTAGTAAGTAACAGGACTGAAACTCTGTTATGTTGCACTTCACAGCTTTAAGAAAAGTTTCTCAGAGCACAACCAAATATTGTAATTTCTACAACAGAGAAACTACTGAGTTTTGTTACTCCTAATATTTTTTATGTCCCTCCCTCCAAAAGTATTTTTTAAAAAGGTGTTTTTGGTTGGAAGACATTTACTACCTATTGTCTGAATTATGTTTCCACCATTTTAGAAGCACCTTGAAAAAGACATGATATGTGTTAGCAGAAGCCCAAAGAGGGAGAGTAGAGATCAGCAGAAAATGAAATATTAAAGAACTCTGAATAAAGGAGGGTCATGTGCAGTCAGGTACACTAAAGAAAGAGTGCTGGGGAGAGGCCAAGCTATAAAAAGAATCCATCTGAGCAGCCTTCAAGGTAACTGGATGTTTAATAAGAAGGGAAGAGAGAGGTGATGGGATCCTACTGTCCTTCCTGTACATCTCCCAGCTGCACATTTCATTTTTTGAAGCCATTGAGAGAACCACAAGGTTTCTACTTCGATACACTACTTTTTCTGGCCTTCCTAACGCCTTTCTTATCCCATAACTCTCCTTCTGCCTCTCTATTTATCTTGCACCTCTGTACAATTCTTTGGTTATCTACAACTTTTAAGGTAGTTTTACCTCAGGAGGAAAACAACTCATGCTTTCTTCCTCCCTCATTCTGAGTACAGAAACCTGGAGCCACTCCTCTGCTTGGAGCTTGGAGCTTTCTCTCTGAGCTCAGCACTCCAAGCTGTGAGGATGACTTTTTCTAACTAGAAGATCACAAAGGGCATTCTTAAATATACAAAAAGGCATGATTCTATTACAGATAGACCTTAAGCCATTTATTCAGCATTGAAACTGGTCTTTTATTTCCACTTCATTATACACAGTTACTCTAAACCATATTTGGAAAACATAATTGTTAAAATTTGTCTTTCTAAAAATATATTTATTATTATTTTTTAATTTGACAGATTTAAAAAATAATAATATCAAATGTATGTATTTATTGCGTGCAACATGATGTTCTGAAGTACATATACACTGTAGAATGATTCGATCTGTCTAGTTAACATATGCCTTACCGCACATAGCTATGATTTTGTGATGTTATAAAACTCTCAGAAAACACTATATGAAGCTGTAATGAGTTCTTATCCAAAGTTCTTTTTAAATTTTTAAATTCTATTTCTAAATGTATTAACTTCATCCCATATCTTTCTGTATTATAAGGTCTATTGGGGCCCAGCACGGTGGCTCACACCTGTAATCCCAGCAGTTTGGGAGGCCGAGGTAGGTGGATCACTTGAGGTCAGGAATTCTAGACCAGCCTGGCCAACATGGTGAAACCCCCTCTCTACTAAAAATACAAAAATTAGTCGGGTGCAGTGGCGCATGCCTGTAGTCCCAGCTACTCAGGAGGCTGAGGCAGGAGAATCACTTGAACACAGGAGGCAGAGGTTGCAGTGAGCCGAGATCACACCACTGCACTCCAGCCCAGGTGACAGAGCAAGACACTGTCTCAAAAAATAAACTAAAATAAAATACTCTGTTATTTAATAAAATTTGATAGAATATAGCTGATGTTTACCTCTTTGCATCTTCCCAAACCAGAAATCTAGATATTTCCCAAGTAAATCTTCTTGGGAAAGGCTGGAAATAAATTATGAAGTCCCAGAGTAGCTGCTAATGGAAATGTTTCCAGGTGGTGACGGTCTCTTTTTCCACACCTGCAGCCTGTGCTGTCTAGCCTATGTTAAAAGCCTCATAGAGAACATCGCTGTGGCAGATAAGGCTAGTTCCCTTCCCAATATCTATTCTCTGCCTTTTCATTAGTCGGAGAATCCAGATTTTATGATTTTATGCTAGGTAAAGGGCCAGAATTTATCAGAATAAAGGGTTTATCAGGACATAATCTCATCATAAGTAAAGGAACATCTGTAATTCCATTTCTCAACCTCCTCCAGCCAGCTGTGGTCAGTGAAGTATGAGGAAAGTTAGAAAGTGGGACTTTAGAGGCAATTCTTCAAGAAAAGTATAAACAGCTGGTGTATGTTCCTCTTGCTACCCCCATTTCCAAATTCTTACCTGAAAGGTAGGGGCTTGAAGACTGGAGTCCCATTGTACCACTGTATCTTAAGAAGAGAAGCTAAGCATGACAGTCCCTTCATATCCATGGATAATAAGACCTCCAGCAGATGCCTGAAACCATGGCTAGTACTGAACCCTATATATATAGGCACACCTCAGAGATACTGCGGGTTTGGCTCTAGACCATTGCAATAGAGAAAATATTGTAATAAAGAGAGTCACATGAATTTTTAAGTTTCCCAAATCCTTCTCAAAGTTACATTTACCATACTGTAGTCTATTAAGCATGCAATAACATTATGTCTAAAAAACTTGCGATAGTTTACTGAGAATGATGTTTTCCAGTTTCATCCATGTCCCTACAAAGGACATGAACTCATCATTTTTTATGGCTGCATAGTATTCCATGGTGTATATGTGCCACATTTTCTTAATCCAGTCTATTGTTGTTGGACATTTGGGTTGGTTCCAAGTCTTTGCTATTGTGAATAGTGCCGCAATAAACATACGTGTGCATGTGTCTTTATAGCAGCATGATTTATACTCCTTTGGGTATATACCCAGTAATGGGATGGCTGGGTCAAATGGTATTTCTAGTTCTAGATCCCTGAGGAATCGCCACACTGACTTCCACAATGGTTGAACTAGTTTACAGTCCCACCAACAGTGTAAAAGTGTTCCTATTTCTCCACATCCTCTCCAGCACCTGTTGTTTCCGGATTTTTTAATGATGGCCATTCTAACTGGTGTGAGATGGTATCTCACTGTGGTTTTGATTTGCATTTCTCTGAAACCAAACACCACATGTTCTCACTCATAGGTGGGAATTGAACAATGAGAACTCATGGACACAGGAAGGGGAACATCACATTCCGGGTACTGTTGTGGGGTGGGGGGTGGGGGGGCGGGGACAGCATTAGGAGATATACCTAATGCTAAATGATGAGCTAATGGGTGCAGGAAATCAACATGGCACATGGATACATATGTAACAAACCTGCACATTGTGCACATGTACCCTAAAACCTAAAGTATAATAAAAAAAAAAAAATTATGTCTAAAAAACTAATGTGCATACCCTAATTTATAATAAAATGCTTTATTGTTAAAAATCCTAATGATCATCTGAGCTTTCAGCTAGTCATGATCTTTTTACTGGTGGAAGATCTTTCTTTGATGTTGTTGGCTAATGACTGATCAGAGTGATGGTTGCGGAATATTGGTGTGGCTGTGCCAATTTCTTAGAATAAGACAATGAAGCTTGTTACATGGATTGACTCTTGCTTTCACAAAATATTTCTCTGTAGCATGTGATGCTGTTTGAGAGCATTTTACCCACAGCAGAACTTAGTTCAAAATTGGACTCAATCTTCTCAAATTCTGCCACTGCTTTATTATGTAAGTTTATGTTATATTCTAAATCTTTTGTCATTTTAACAAAGTTCATAACTTCTTCACCAGGCATAGATTTCATCTCAAGAAACCACTTTCTTTGCTTATTCATGAAAAGTAACTCCTCATTCATTCAAGTTTTATGATGAAATTGCAGCAATTCCATCACATCTTTAGGCCCCACTTAGTTCTCATGCTATTTCCACCACATCTGTAGTTACTTCATTCACTGAAGTCTTGAATCCCTCAAAGTCATCCATGAAGGTTGCAAGCAACTTCTTCCAAATGCCTGTGAATATTACCATTTTGACCTCTTTCAATGAATCATGAACGTACAGATGCATCATAGGAATCACTATCTATGGCAGCTATATCCTTACAAAATGTATTCCTTAAATAATAAAACTTGAAATTTGAAATTACTTCATCCATGGGCTGCAGAATGAATGATGTGTTAGCAGGCATATAAACAACATTCATCTGCTTGTATAATCCATCAGAGCTCTTAGGTGACCAAGTACATTGTCAAAGAGCAGTAATATTTTGAAAGGAATTATTATATTTTTTCTGAGCAGTAGATCTCAAGCGTGGACTGAAAATATTCAGCAAGCCATGCTGTAAACAGACGTGCTGTCATCCAGGCTTTGTTGTTTCACTTATAGAGCACAGGTGTAGTAGATTTAGTATAATTTTTCGTGACCCTAGGATTTTTTGAATGGCAAATGAGCACTGGCTTCAGCTTAAATTACCAGCTGCATTAGCCCTTAACAAGAGAATCAGCATGTCTTTAGAAGCTTTGAAGGGAGGCATTTACTTCTCTCTAGATATGACTTCTGTCTAGCTATGACTTCTCTCTCTCATGTAGAAGATGGCATTGTCTTCCAATAAAAGGCTTTGTCTACATTTAAAATTTACTGTTTAGTGCAGACATCATCATTAATTATCTTAGCCAGATCTTCTGGATAACTTGCTGCAGCTTCTACAAGAACACTTGTTGCTTCAGCTTATACTTTCATATTATAGAGATGGGTTTTTCCTTAAACCTCACGAACCCACCTCTGCTAGCTTAAACTTTTCTTCTGCCTCTTCTTCACCTCTCTAAGCCTGCATAAAATGAAAAAGAGTTCGGGCCTTGCTCTGGATCAGGCTTTGGTTTAAGGGAATGTAGTGGCTGGTTTTGTCTTCTATCAAGGCCACTAAGATTTTCCCCATCTCAGCAATGAGGCTGTTTTGCATTTGTAATCAGTAATCATTCATGCATTTACTGGAGTAGCACTTTTAATCTTCTTCAAGAATTTTTCCTTTGCATTCACAGTTTGGTTAACTGGCACAAAAGATCTAGTTTTGGCTTGTATCAGTCTTTGATATGCCTTCTTCACTAAGCTTAACCATTTCCAACTTTTGATTTAAAATGAGAGGCATGTGACTCTTCCTTTCATTTGAATACTTAGAGGCCATTGCAGGGTTACTAACTGACCTAATTAAATACTGTTGTGTCTCAAGTAATAGGCAGACCTGAGGAGAGGGAGAGAGAAAGAGGAATGGCTAGCTGGTGGAGCAGTCAGAACACACAACATTGATTGATTAAGTTCACCATCTTGTTTAGGAAAGGTTCCTGGTACCCCAAAACAATTGCAATTGTAACATCAAAGGTCACTGGTCACAGTTCACTGCAACAGATATAATAATAATGAAAAAGTTGGAAATATTTGAGAATTAATAAAATGTGACCCAGAGACACAAAGTTAGCACGTGCTGTTGGAAAAATGGCACTGAAAGACTTGCTGGGTGTGGGGTTGCCACAAAACATCAATTTCAAAAAAAAAAAAAAGAAATATATGAGAAGTGCTATAAAGTGAGGTGCAATATCATGAGGTTTGCCTGTACTATGATTTTTCCTATTCATTCATACCTATGATAAAGTTTAATTTATAAATGAGGCACAGTAAGAGATTAACAACAATAGCTAATAATAAAATAGAACAATAATAACAATATGCCAACATCACTACTCCTGAGCTTTAGGGCCATTGTTAAGAATAAGAGCTATTGGACACAAGTACTGTGATACCACACGAGTCAATCTGTTAACCAAGACACTTACTAGGTGACTAAAGGATAGCCTGTGCAATGTGGATACCCTGGACAAAGCTATAATCTGCACCATGGGTGAGATGGAGGGGGATGGTGTGAGATTTCATCATGCTACTCAGAATGGCATGCTCTTTAAAATTATGAATTATTTATTTTTGGAATTTTCTATGTAATGCTTTTGTACCATAATTGATCATGGTTAATTGAAACTGCAAAAAGTGGGGACTATTGTATAATGGATCAGAACGATGGGAGGACGGGTGTGGTATTTTACTCCTATAATCCCAGCACTTTGAGAGGCCAAGGTGGGTGAATCTCTTGAGGTCAGGAGTTTGAGACCAACCTGGCCAACATGCTGAAACCCCATCTCTACTAAAAATACAAAATAGCCAGGCGTGGTGGCATGCACCTGTAATACCAGCTACTTGGGAGGCTGAGGCAGGAGAATCACTTGAACCCAGGAGGCAGAGTTTGCAGTGAGCTGAGATGGTGCCACTGGCTCCAGCCTGGGAGACAGAGTGAGACTCTTTCTCAAAAAAAAAAAAAAAAAAAAAAATGATGGGAGGAGCCTGAAACTGAAAACTTTATGAAACCCCAGTGGTGATTGCTGGACACTGGACTCTGTGAGAGGTTTCCAACCTCTACTTTATTTAGGCCACTGTTGTTTCTAATATTTGTAACTAGCTATAAAAAATATTTCCACTTGATATTGACACCTATAAGAGAATGTATAGTATCCATCTGGAAGATAGAGAAAGCATAATGAGTGTAGAAATTCCACTTATAGAACAGAGCAGAAAATTCAAAGCAGTTCAATAAAGCTTCATGCCTACACTAAATGGCCTGAGGGTGTTCATCAAACTGATTAATTAATCAAGACAGATCAATGTGGAGTGTTGACTAGTATCACATTCTTCATTTGGGTTAACTGGAAGCAAGGGTATTTGCTTTTAGATTAAATAATCAAATATTGGCTCTGTAACTAAGGAATAAGAGGATTTATAGATGATTTGGATAGACCATCACACAAATATTCCGGGAGAAAAGCAACCAGAAAATCCATCCAGTTATTATATCTTCCTCTATCTCATAATCTCTAGATAGGATACAATAAACAATGGAGATAGATTATTAGGACAACTCAAATGTGAAAATTAACAGATAGCCTTGAATCACCAAAGATTCAAGATGTTGAAAACCAAGATGTTGAAAGAAATGTACCAAATTGAAACAGAAAAACCAGCACCAAATAAAAGATTTTATAGAACAAACAGAATTTTAAAAAATTAAAAATATTAATAACCAGATATTTAAGAGAATATCACATCTGGAGGAAAGAATACAGATCATAGAATTTTAAAATGTGATTTAAAATTAATTGAAATTTCAGTAAAGTATCATTTCATTTATTTAATGAATATTTTTTGAGTTTTACTTCTAAGTTCCAAGTCTTGTTTCTGGTAATATATTACAATAAGGAACAAAACAAAACAGATCTGTATTTTAATATGACTATATTTCAAGTAGTTAGAGACACAACAAATGAAAGATGTGTCTGTTTTTCTTTTCTCTTTGAAAACTACTTAAAAATTTAAAAAAAGATAGAAAAGAAAAATAAATAGAAAAGGAACTACATTTTTAGTGAAAGCGTGAAATAGAAACAAGCAAAGTAAAATCTATGCAAACATGGTCGTCCAATGCAGGAAAATCGGGCCTGGTTCATGGACAAGTTCAAGAGCAGACACATGACTTGCAAAGTTTTAGAACACACATATTTGTCAAAAGTAGATAGTACCTTTCACAAAGCCAAACCTCTCATCCCAGTGAGCTATGACTGTGGGTTTCTTATCAGCATGTCCCTGAACATCCTGGAAACCGTGGAGTGGAGGAGAAAATATGTTAAAAGAGAAGATATGAAGATATACTATCTTTGCAAAAAGCAAAGCCATCAGAATGGTAGAATAAAGAGGAAAAAGTAAATTGGAATCAGCTCTACAGTGTATTTTCTTAGTCAATGAACACCATCTGGTTAAATGTAGTGGTCTTTTCTTGATCTTCATTTTGCTGGGCATTTCAGCTGCATTTGACAAAAGACTAATAATATCCTCTTGAAAGCCTTTCTTCCTTTTACTCTGGTACATCAGACATACTTTATTTCATCCCTACTTCACTGGCAATTCCTTCCCAGCATTTTGTTTGTTTGTTTTCTTACTCTCCCTAGTCCTTAAATGTTGGGTTGCCAAGGGCCTAATCTAAATTTTGTTTTCTTTTTGTCTATCAGCTCTTCCTCCCTAAGTAATGCCATCTAGTCCTACAATTAGTACCATTTATATTCTGCAAATTCCAAAATTTATATGCAGCCTTAATGTCTCCCCCTGAGAATTTGAGTAATAGCCTACTCCCTGCCTCACAATTCTAGTTGGACATAAAATAGTCAGCTAACATGAAACATGCCAATGTCCAAAAATAGATTTCCAATTCTCAATCTTTTCCACCCCAACATTTCCAACAGGGAAAACATAAAAAGAGTAAGTTAAATTTATATAATTGCTCAGAACAAAGACTTATTTGTCATTCCCAAGTTCAGTCTATCTTCCAAATTTTCACTAATACGGAGAAAGGAAGATTAAAATGAACTCTGTTGAATTGGATCATGGGTATTAGTATCATCTCATGGTATTTAATATACACACAGATAATTAGAAGGGAGGTAGGTAAATAGATGGATGGACAGATAGATGATAGACATAGATACAGATGTATGTATATGTAAGGATCAGTATACATACACATATTTTCTAGTTCTGAGCAGTGAGAGTACTTAGCAACAATGACACCCCAGTAGTGAGAATACTGAGTGCCCAAATGTTGGTTTCTAAACATCATTCTCCAACAGCAGGAGGCATGCCACTTTGGAGAAATTATTGATTCCAGGACTGGGAGAGGGAAGACACAAAATGAGCCCAGAACGAGTAGGGCTACCAAAAAGTAAAAAGATAATTTTAAAAAACAGGATTTCACAATGGGCCAAAGCTTAAACAATTTGTTCAACAAAATACTGACAATATTGTGTTTTAACTCATAGATCCACCTACAGATATTAAAATTAGGTGAAAGTTGGTAGAGAAACACGATTGAATAGTCTCAAAGTAGCTCCCGCAAGATATCTTTCTGTTCTACACAGGTTAATTTAGTAGCTTACCATTGAGAACCCCAGTACACACTATCATAACCAATTGGTCAAGATTAATATCCCAAATAAGATACAGCAACCTCATGAACTGTTTGGTAAGATCCACCTAAAGGATATACATTTTTTGTGTGTTATTCTTGCCTAAACTGCATAAACTCTTCTCATCCTGATCACAAGAAAATATCAGACAAATCCAAAATTAAGGGACATTCTACAAAATAACTGATAATTCTCCAAAAGTGTTAATATCATGAAAGAAAAAGAAATATTGAGGAACTATTGAAAATTGGAGGAGGCTAAGGAGAAATAAGAACTAAAGGCAACACAGGATCCTAGATAGGCTCTTGGAATGGAAGAAAAAAAAAGACATTAGTGGGAAAACTGGTAAAATTTGAATAAGGGATGTTAATTTCCTGAAGTTATAATTGTACTACAGTTATATAATGTTAACATTAATGGATTTTAGATAAGCAGTAAATAGAAACTCTCTGTACACTGTTTGCAACTTTTCTGTAAGTCAAAACTCAATTAAAAAAATGTTTTCCAAAAAATAATCAAACTGCCATGGAATATTTGTGTGGTGTGCAAAGAACTGAAATCTATACTTTTTACATGTGAAATCTATTTAGAACTGCTTTTAAGGATAGAATTATCTAATGAAAGAAATTTAATAATTGCTATATGTGAAATTTTTGTTTTCTGACAATTTGGAAAGCTCACATTTCTTATGTCATGGAGGCTGAAGTAGAAACCTGAGCAGAGTCATCATTCCAGATAGAAAATGAACCAGAGTTCAAATAAAGACCATATATATGTCTTCCTGCAATCCTCTGTCATTGTTTCATTGCACTTCCCTTTTCCCAAAGGTCCCTTCACAAACTATGTATTATCTGTCTCTAGGCTTCCCAGAGATTCCACAACCAGAAACATTACAAGTAACACCTCTATGATAAATTCTCAGTAAGCTGGGGTCTTTTTCTTTAATGCGTATGAAGCAGTCACTTTGGTGCCTGAGACCCCAGTAAAAAGTACAAGCAACCATTCGTCTCCCATTCTATTCTGACCACATAAAACAGCAGACCTTTGCTTGACTTTGAAATAAGAGGAATTGAAGTCCCAAATCCCCACAGCCCCTCTAGCCAGACTCCCATTAACCAGCCCCTCTCCCAAACCAACTTCTAAAAGAACGAGCTCAAATATGGATGAGGAAGAATTTTAAGGAAAATCTAAAAGATTTTGATAATAATATTCAGTGTATATTTAAATTCAATAGGGAAAATGAATTAAATTTCTTTAGGAAATATCCATGGGAAATCTTTTTTTTAATCCAATTTTTAAAAAAGTAAATCATAAAAAGAAAGTTGACTATTATTTTACATATATTTTACACTAGTAGGTAGAATTTTTGAAACATTAAGTATAAGAAATACTAGCTTACAAAGATAATTTTTAAAAAATCTCCAGATAGTTTTTTTTAACTCCAAAACTAATCAGTCAGATAGTTCTTACAATAACAGAGGCTATTAATGCCATTGGAGAATATAAAATTAGAAAGAACATACAGAATATTAAAAGGAATAGACCTAGAAAAAAGTATCTACTGAATCAATGCTAATAATGTCATTATTTATAAAATCACAGTTAAAAATGTTTCCATGTAAATAAACCCACCGTGATTCGAAGATATAAATACCCCAAATTCAGGTTTTTGTTTTTTAACTCTTCTTTCAGAGTGTTCTCCTGGTACATGAAAGAGAAAATCTCTCTTCTTTTACGAATCCTCACCCATTTCAATGCTGAAGGTGGATAACAGCCACTAGAGTAAGAGAGAGTTTTTACTATTTGCCTGTTAGCTGGAGAAGAAATTACCATAGAGGTCTGTGTATTTGCATTTGCCACTAAATTAGGTGCCCTGGAGCTTTCCGTGTATAAACAGTGTAAGCTGAAACAGTGTTCAAGGGTAAAAGTTAGACCTATCAATTTGAAGATTCTTTCTTGAGGAAGTAGTCCAATCTATATTTTTGTGTTTAGTAAAACACTGCTTGAAGTGGAAATCAATTCCTAAGTTAATTTAAATCTAAAGCCGTTTGAGTAACCCAAAGTCTCACAGCACCTTAAAGCATTTTGTTACAAGATTCCATTAGGGATAAAAATATACTTATGAAATACAAAGGTTACACATTGAATTTATACATATCATATAATAAAGCATACTCGGCCCATAATATAGTGATGTGAATAAAATTTAACCAGGATTTCCTAATCATTTCATATCAGTAAGCTATTTGATTAAAGAAATGGAATATTAATAAATTTGCACAAGCTGCTAGAATGGTTGTCAGCCTCATTATTTCTAATTCCTTCTTCCCAGAATTTTTCATACCTCTAAATTATTTTTACAAATTTCAAATCAAACTTTAAAAAAGACATATAAACAAATTTATAAATGACAACTATAGATTGATATAGTAGAGTGATCATGCAATAATTGTAGTTAATTGAGATTTTGATAACCATAAAAAAATTCTAAAATGTTCTTAATTTAGCAAATAGTTTCATAATCTGAACTACATTTGAAAAGATACATGTATGGCTATTAAATACCTTGCATTAGAATACAATTTGTCTTAAATCAGCCTCTCTTGGTAGCCCTAGTAAAAACTAATGTATTGCATATTTTTCTTCCCCCAAAATGAGGGATTATTATAAACTTTAGGGAAATTTTATGAAACAAGAAGATAAAGTACAGTTAGTTTCAGGCAAAACTGAACTTTGAGGAGAGAAAGGACAGTTCCTCGGAAGGAACTGGACCTTGAAACTAGAGAGCATTCTGGGGGACCCTCTCTGTTTCTCTTTCTCTATGCTTCGGGGTCACTTATCACTAATATGAGCCGCATATCAACATTTCTGATGGGTGGATTCCCCAATGGTTCAAACCAAGATTCTTGAAGTTCCCAGCACTTACTGAAGAGCCTGACAGTCTTCTCTGAGGCTCAATTTCATATTCCTATGGAGGTGACCCCAATGTTCCCATCTTGGCTCAGTTCCTTCACCAAGACAGGGGGATTATGAGGGGTGCACAGGATCACAAATGACTCACCCCGGAAAAATAAAGGAGGGGAAAACGTTGCCCAATTCAAAGGCATTATAATAAAATAATAATAATAAAGTTCCAAAGCAATGTCCTACATGAACATAGATGCTACATCTATGAACAGATAAAGTTTAGCAATATATGAAAAATATAGTACCTCATGTTCAACTGAAGTTTATCTCAGGTATGCAAAGTTCTTTTAATGTTTAAAAACAATCAAAGCAATTTATGCACTCAAAGAATAAAGAAAAAGTTATATAATCATCTCACTAGATGGAAAAAAAATGTTTGGCAAAATTTAACACCCATTGCTTATTTAAATAAGAGCCTCAGCAAGTTAGGAATATAAGAGAACATTCATAATACGATAAAGGGTATCTATAAATATGTATTGCTAATGTAATATGCGATGCAAAATATTGACTATTTTCTCTATAAGATAGGAAGGGTGTATGGATGTCTGATTTTACTTCTTCCATTCAGTATTAGGCTGATGGCTATGACTAATGTAATTAAATAACCCCCAAAAAAGTTATAAAGATTGGGAAGAAAAAAATAAAACTGCTTGTGAAGGTTAATTTTGTGTGTTGACTTGGCTGGGCCACAGTGCCCAGACATTTGATCAAACATTCTGGATATTTCTGTGGAGGTGGTTTTTTGGAAGAGATTAACATTTAAATCAGTGGACTATGAGTAAAATCTATCACCATCCATAATGTGAGTGGGCCTTATCTGATCCCTTGAATGTGTTAATAGAACAAAGACTAAATTTCCCTGGACAAGAAAAAATTCTTCCAGCAGACTCCCCTTGATCTTGAACTGCAACTCTTTCCTGAGTCTGTAGCCTTCTGACCTAACCCAAAACCTATTTTGAGCTTACCTAACCTCCACAAGTCATAAACCAATCCCTCAAAATCTCTCTCTCTCTTTCTCTCTCTCTCTCTCTCACACACACACACACACACACACACACACACACATCATGTTGGATCTCTCCCTCTGGAGAATCCTAATTGGTATAGATATTTACGTAGGAGAAATAAAAACCTATGTCTACAAACAGAATACACAAACGTGTTTTTAGCAGCTTTATTAAAAGTAGTTTTAAGCTGGAAATACCCCATAACTTTATCAACTGAAGAATGAATAATTAAACTGTGGTATAATTATATAATGCAATACTTATCAGCAATAAATAGGAGCTAACAGATATATGAAACTATAGAGATGAATTTTTAAATAATGTGATCTGGTCTAGGAAGATCTCATGAAGAAAATGACGTTTTGACAAACACTTGATGGTGAAGAATCAGTGAGCCATGAGGCTATCTGGGAAAAGAGTGTTCTGGCAGAGATAGCAAGATCAAATGTCCCAAGGCAGGAACATGCCTGACACGTAGGTGAAAGAAGAGAGTGGTGTGGCTTGGAGCAGCTAGTGCACAGATCACAGAAACCCTGGAAAGCCATTTTCAGTACTTTGCCTTTTTATTCTGAGGTAGATGGGGAGCCCCTGAAATGTTGTCATACAGGACTGACATTACCAAGCTTACATTATAAAAGACTGATCGGCAAATTCTCTTTTCATTTAGAAAGATTTGATTCCCTTTGTTGAGCATTTAGTTATAACTTAATTACTGAGCTCTGTCAAGCCCAATCTCTATTAAAATAATATTAATACACTTAGCAAGTATTAAGATGGAAACAATTAAAAATATTACTGTATTTCTGCAATTTGATCACTACTCTTATCAATATTTCTAAACAATGTCATGTAAAAAGAAAGTGATCTTATCCTAAAAGTCATATAAGCCCTAGTTGGTAAACAACCTAAAAGCTAATTTTCCAAATTGCAAAATCCTAGGTGACATGAAACAACTTGCATCTGTGCATTTGTGTTTTAGTTACAAAGAAAAATAAATGTTTGACTAACATGCAAAGCAAAGTTTGAATTCTTAACACTACTCATTGGTCTTCTCACTTATATAATGAGTTTTTTCAGAAGTACTCAGAAAATATATGTTAAACTTAATCCTTTTGTAAATTAGATATGAAATAATTTTCAGATTTGAGTTTATTTGTATAGTCTTAAGGACTGTTTAACCCACTGTGTTAGGTTAATAATGTCCATCTAGATATCCACATGCTAATGTCTAAACCTGTGAATGTTAGTTTACAGGATAAAAGGACTTTACAGATGTAATCGAGTTAAGGATTGTGAGATGGAGAGACTATGATAAATTGTCCAGGTGGGTCCGATGTAATCACAAAGATCTTGTAAGAGGGAAGCAGGAGATCAGAGAGGATAAGGTCAAGTAATGATGGAAAGAGATTAAGATTTGAAGACGCTATGCTACTGATTCTGAAGATGGAGGAAGAGACCATGAGCCAAGGAATATAAGGAATGCATCTCTAGAAGGTGGGAAAGGGAAGGAAGAAGATTCTCCTTTCATGGTACAACAACTTATGTTTCTTTGGGTATATACCCAATAATGGGATTGCGGGGTCAAATGATAATTCTGCTTTGAATACTTTGTGAAATTGCCAAACTACTTTCCATTGTGGCTGAACTAACTTACATTCCCACCAGCAGTGTACAAGCATTCCCTTTCCTCCACAACCTCACCAGCACCTGTTATTTTTTTACTTTTTGATAATAGCCATTGTGCCTGGTGTGAGATAGTATCTCATTGTAATTTTGATTTGCATTTCTCTAATAATTAGTGAGGTTGAATGTTTTTTCCTATGCTTGCTGGCTGCATGTATGTCTTCTTTTGAGAAGTGTTTGTTCATGTTCTCTGCCCACTTCTTAATGGGGCAAACACAAATAAAACCAGTCTAATGTTTAAAAAGAAGATTCTCCCTTCAGAACTTCTGGCAGGAACCATCCATGCCAACACCTTGACTTAGTTCGATAAATCTGATTTTAGACTTCTATCCTTCAAAAGTGTAAGAGAATAAATTTGTATTTTTTAAACCAATAACTTTGTCAGAATGTGTTACAGTAGCAATAGGAAACTAATACACCCGCAGTATGAATTAAAAATCAAAAACCTTCCTTTTTATACTATGTCAAATGCTGCCAATGAAAAAATTACACCAATTTTTTTAGGAACTTACAGTCGGAAGAATTGTCTAAAGTTTAGTCAAGCTGAAGGGAATATTAAACGTATTTTTGTTAAAGGCTCTAAAAAACTCTTAAAACCAAAGCAGATATTTATCTCAGTAAAATTCTCCACTTATATAAACATATTTGTTTATACTTTTCATTAAAAATATGGAAGTTTTATAATTATAGCAATAAATTCTTTCACATTAACAAAAAAAGACAATAATTATTATAAAAAAACAAATCGAATGTGTCACTTTAAGCTCTTAAAATGTAAATAAAATTATTCCTAACTGGACTGTGAATGTTTTTTGTTTGAACAATGAGAAAGCAGAAATATTATAGAATCTTGAAATTATTTAATGAGCTTATTTCTCCTTAACATGGAGGAGACCTAAGAAAGAGTGAGAGAGTTGTGAAAATGCAACGTACAATTAAGAAAAAGTAGCAAAATTTTTAAAAAATTAAATACTAGTAGGGAATATTGGTGCATTTTATATAATAATTCTTAAGTGTTCTTAATTATTCTTACAATATTTGTTGAACAAATATTATGTTATAAAAAATGGGAAAATAAAATTGAGAAAAAGTATATACACTTAAAATATACATAAACTAACATATGAACATAAATAAATTGCAGTAGAACATCTTAAATGACGTTATAGAGATAGAAGGAAAAACACTGTGGGGTTTTAGTATTAGAATATCTAGCTCCGCCTCCAGAATGAGAAACTCTTCTCATTTTGGAGGAAGTAATATCTGAACTGACTTGAAGATGAATGAAAATCACAACACAAAAAGAGGATTGGAAAAAGAATTCAGAAGAAATATCATGTGAAAATTCTTTAAAAATAAATAGCCTAATTTGTCAAGATTATAGCAAGTTCACTTTTATGGGAAAAGTAAGGCACCGTTAACATATAATAGAGATAAAGGCAGCCAAAGTGTACAAATATCAGTGATGGTAAAATAAGTAACTACATAAATATAATAATATTAGAACAGAAGCAGTATAAATAGCTACCACTTATTGAACACTTATGGAAGACACTCAATTGAATTATATGTTTTATAATGTTTAATTATCAAACATAAGGAGAAGATTTTATGTTTGTTTTACTGATAAAGACCCAAAGTTTAGAGAAGGTAGAGAATAGTTCAGAAAATTGGGAAAGACCTTGTGTGCTCTAAGAAATTTGGAGACTAATCTCTGGAAATATGGAACAAAAAAGATATCAATGTGGCCTTTTTGGTTATATTATTATTATTATTATTATTATTAGAGAAGGAATAGGGTGAAATATGTTATGAAATAAAATAACTTAATGACAATATAGAGAACATAGCTGGCAATAAAATTGAGAGATCACTGGTGATGTAGGCAATAGAGTGGCCTAATTAATAGTTTGTGTTAAAGATGGTAAGATTCTTAAGCATGGGTTTTATATACTATGTACCTCTGGACTCAGCCCAGATCCAGGCAACAAAATTCAATATACATGAGTTTAGCAGAACTGAATAACAAACTAGAAAAGTAAAATATTCAGAGGCAAAATGGAAAATAAAAACTATTTTAACAGCCACTAAGTGGCTGATGCTTATACTTATTTTCTCACTTAATAACCAGAGTAATTTTTGAGATCATTATTAATGCAATTTTAGAGACAATACCACTGAGCCTCATAAATACATTCATTGAATATAAGAATCATCCACCAAATTTGTAGTCTACAGGCTAGGCAAGAATGGCACTGGCTAGCTGGAGTTGTTCACATGGCAGTGGCAGGATTTTGAGAATGAACAAAAATGTGCAAGGCATCTTGAAGCTAGTCCATAGCAAGTACATCGTCACTTCTGCCAAATTCTATTGGTCAAAAAAATCACCAATTCAGAGTGGGGTAATGGATTCTACCTCTTGATTAGCATATCTTCAGGGCCATATGGAAAGAAGTTTAGATAGAAGAAGAGGTAAAGATTTGGGGCTATTTTTTGTAATCAGTCTATCAAAATGTGTGAGTCTTGGAGTTCCTCTTTCTGCCCTTGGATTTCTGCTACCTAAAATTAGGAGGAGTAGAGATAGACTTTCCAAGGATCTGTTTGCATTTGAGGCAAAGTTGTTCTGAAAATAGTATCTGAACTATAGGCTCCTCGATACATGATCCCAGATTCCGTTCCAAGTAGCACCTTGTACAAGGATAGGTCTTGCATAGGTCTGCTGGGGGACCTATGTAGTGATACTTGAAAATTTTTGCAATGATAGAGAAATGAATATACCCAGTTTCTCTGCTACATCATTATAAGCAAGTTATGTCACAAAATATGATTAACCAAAACCAAAAGAACAAAAACCACAACAAAAAAAACAAAATCCTCTCTGCACCTATCTTCCTCTTCTGGGTTTGAACATTCACCAAAACTTTCTCTCTTGATATGGTCCTGACACAAGATCAGATCTTATGACATTAAGCCCTGTTTATTTTACATTGATTCATTTGTTTATCTATTCAACAACTTCTCACTAATAAAATCCAATAATGGGAATTTGTCATAGCTTAATGTGATTTAAATGAGAATGGGTTTAGATAACTGTTTAGAAATGTCTGTTTATATTAAGTCACTATTGGGAGTATATATGTATCTAAAACCTGATATTCAAATTTCATATTGATCGTTTGCCTCTTTATTTGCTGGTGACATAGTGGAGACAGCAACTTTAATAGTGCATTAACAAGAATAGCCAGAAGAGAAAAATTCATATGAGAGACATTGTAAAGAATGTCCAATTTTGTTTAAAGTGGCTACTGGGTGGAGTAAAGACTTAATGAAGACCAGAGGGGGAGGAGTTTGTCTTTAAAAGAAGTCAGAATACTTTAAAGAGAGAAACAAAGTAAGAAAGGCTGTGTGAGAATCTACAAATAGTTTTATAAGGGAAAAACAAAAAGGATACTTGAAATAGGTTATACTAATGTCTATACTCAGTAATGCAGATAATGAGCTCATTTTCTCATAAGCGTTATTTAGGAAGAGAGTAAGAGAAGTTTTAGTACAGTTAACTGTGGAAATTTTGAAATGGAGTTGTCTGGAGAAAAAAAAAGTAAGCAAAGCCAGTTAAATCTTATCACCAGGGACCAGTTAAATCTCATCAGTATGACTTGCAGTGGACCTGCAGAGCTCACGACACAGATGGCTCATCAATAGTACTGAACAGTGCCCCAAAACAAGGGGTCAAAATGAAATGGGTTTAGATAACTGTTTAGAAATTTCTGCTTAAATAAAATTACCCCAGATGCTCTGAGTGTATCATTCAACACTGCATAAAAGTATCCTGATACTTTACAGTACTAAGTGCATTATGAACACTTTCATTAGTTATCTTTTTCTCAGCTTGCCTGAAGGTTCCAGTGTGCAAATAATTCTCAGTTAGTTCTTGGAAAGTACATTAAGTCTTTGAGGTTTAATACTCTAGGGTGGCATTCAGTCTCTCAGAGTAGTAATTTATTAAATTGTAGGGTGGGGTGCTGTCTCCTTTATCCAGAGAAGTGAACTGGAGCAAAGAATTAAGGGACTCGTCCATATTCAAAAAGCCTACTATAGAACTGTGACAGTAGAACCAGTGAACATAGGGCACGAGTACTACATAAAAAAGAAAAGTGGGTTTCCCTTTGATAATATATTATTTCCAATTGGCTAATAAAAAGGAAGCTAGCGTATAAAAAGCATGCAATTTTGCTAATTAGATCAGCATGATCTCTGCAGTCTTCTCCAAAAGTATTCAATACTTTGGTCTATTTAAATCCATTTATCCTTTTTTGAAATAAATTAAATGGAAAGCACACTTTCAGTGGTAGATATAGCTTTCTTTTTATCTAGGACAAAGGATTTCTCTCATACTTACCAAACATCTTGTCTTCAAGTAACAGGAATTTATTTTGCATCAGTTCAAGCTGTCCTGTCTGCCAAAATGATCCATGTTCAATGACTTTTAAAACGATTGGAACAACTCAACTCAACTGTGCTCTCCCACCCAGGCTTTTATAAAAGCAGGGATATTGTTTTAATATTTTGAAAGGCATCCATTAGGATGACTCCATTTAAAGCACTAAGTGGCTTAATGGCATTTTCAGTGCTAGGCAAAATATTCTAGCCATGAAAAAAATTTAACTAACTACTAATATGTAGGAGCTCATTAACTTCAAAAGATATGGCTGGCATAGAGAAGTCTAGTGTAGCAGCTAGAAAATTTCTGCGTAGTTGGTTCTTTTATTTTCTTAATTTAAATGAAAATGAATAGAACACATTACTCTAACCATCTAATTGAAAAATAATTTTATTGGCATAAATATGGCATATAAATGAGAATTAAAGTGTAAAATTTGCAGTATAGATGTAATATAAAATCTTTGGACAAACAATGTGTCTAAGAAAACATTTCAATTAAATTGCTATCAATTGCTAAATTAAACATACACTATTCAGATTTGTAGAGAAGTGTCTTTGGATGAGGAGTAATAACTGTAAGCCACATTAAAAGTAGGTCCAGGTTTGATGCGTAGATTTTATTGATGCTTTTTCTATTTATGCCAAAAGAAGGCTAAAAACACAAATAGCAAAACCAGGCAACTGTAATGAGATTATAGATTGGACTCAGAGGAAGTAACCACCTGAAACCTGGCTCCATCTGATTTTTATAGCATTCTAGGAACAGAATATTTCCCAGGATACTTATTTACTTTGAAGAGCAAAAAATGTTAGCTACCAACCTTCATTTGCTTCTCCCAAAGATCCTGTTTCCTTTACATCAAACAATGCTAACAACCAATTCTGTTCAAAGATAGTATTAAAAAAGAAACCTTTGATCTAGCTTTTGAGTATTATTATAAGTACTTCAGACTTCCAAAAAAATACATTTATTTTCAGCTCACTAAAATCATATATATTCCATTTCTACTTTTATTCGAAAATGGATATTCAGAAACTCACAAGGAAAAAAATCATTTACATGGCTTTTTATTTGGCATTCAGTATAGAAAATAATGCAATTATGACAGATTTTGGAAGTACTGTATTATCAGTGTGGACAGACCTGTGTTAGTTTCGTACAAAACAAAGAAAAACTCATTTTCAGTAAGCATTCTTCAAAAACTGATAACGAGGAATTTTCAGCTTTTATGTTTGCATTTTTCCTAATATTGTTATAGCTTACATCAAGCCAAAGAGGAAAAAAATTTACTGAGGTGAAGATTCTTTCTATTTTCCTAAATCCGTGACACCAAATATGTCAACTATGGTGTGAGTAGACAAATAAGAAAAGAAGCAAAATATAAGGGTACAATACTGATAACAAAGTCCCTAAGGAGATAGACATTTGTTGTTGTTGCCGTTGTTGTTGTTATTGTTGTTTTTGAAACAGAGTCTCACTCTTTCACCCAGGCTGGAGTGCAGAGGCATGATCTTGACTCACTGCAGCCTCCGCCTCCTGAGTTTAAGCCATTATCCTGCCTCACCCTCCCTAGTAGCTGAGACTATAGGCATGCTCAACCATGCCGGCTAATTTTCGTATTTTTAGTAGAGACAGGGTTTTGCCATGTTGGCAGGGCTGGTCTTGAACCCCTGGCCTCGAGTGATCCACCCACCTCAGCCTCCCAAAGTGCTGGGATTACAGCTGTGAGCCACCACACCTGGCTGAGAAATTCGTTTTGAATGCTAAATTCTGAGTATAGTTTGGGTTACAAAATTAATATCAGTTTTCTTCTCCCTCTCCTCTTGGAATTCTAGGCAGCAAAGGCAGCACTATGTTTAGATTCAATCAGATATGTACTCAAGATTCCAAAACACTTCCTAAAAAGTCACTTGAGAAGGTGGGGACAAATACCTAAAGTTGAAATTGGTCTCCAGTCAATGTCAATACATTAATTTAAAATATGCCTGAATATAGTTTTGAAAATTTAGTCTTTCTACATAGTAGTTCAATTCACATATTCACCATTTAATCCTGTAAGGCTAATTATCAATAGTTACATAACCAACTGCATAGACCAAGAAAGTAGTATGTCTCAGTCTCCTGTGTTAGATGTGAAGCTTTCTCTAAACTCCACCCTACAAGATGAGGAATCTTGCATGCTGTCAGTTAAACTCAAATGCTAGGATTATACCTCTAAAGATTACAACCAAAGATTGTTCTGTAACCATTAGATTTCCATACACATAACCCCATAAGAAGGACCTCTTAGATGGAAATAATCTTCTATTACAAAATTTAATTCAGAATAAGGCTATGCAGAAGAACTGCATTGTTCAAGTCTCTCTTATTCATTAATGAATGTGATATGAAATGTAAGCTACTCTTGGACACTTAATAGATTCTGTACAAATAAAATTAACAATTAACTTGGTATTGTCTTGTTATCTGGTGACTAAAGGGAATCAGGTTAAGGATCTCTAATCATCCAAATTTATAGTAAAGGCTTTCATACCAAAGTCATGCCTGCTAGACACTCTCTGATATGGTAGTACTAATTTGTAACAGTGGTTAAGCATAGGAAGTCTAGAAACAACAACCAAATTCAAATCCTCGCTGTATCCTTTGCCAGCTATATGGCTATAACCCAGTTACTTAACTTCTCTGTGCCTCACTTTCCCCATCTATAAAATGAAGATAATAATAATAAAATACACATCTTCTAGGATTGTTGAGGGGACTAATTAGTCAAATGTAAGCAAAGAAGAGTAGCTAGTTCAGGGTCACAATATGAAAATCTTTCCTATGATGGGAAAGGCAATTTAGAATAACTGTTATAAACACAGACACTGGAACTAAACTGCCTGGATTCAAATCCTGGTTCTTTATGTACTAGCTATAATACTGTAATCTTGGAAACATTTAATTAATGTCTGTCTGCTTCAATTTACTTACCTGCAAAGTTTGAAAAATAATAGTAACTAACTCATGTAGGGTTTTGTGGAAAGTCAATAGTAACTAACTCATGTAGGGCCTTGTGGAAAGTCAATAAGAGGTTTATGTATAACGGTAAGTTGTTATACATAAACCTTGCTGGATGACACCTAGCAAAGATAAAGGGGTGTGTAAATGTCTGACATCATATTTTTACTACTGGGATAAAGATTCCAAAATTGCTTTGATAACATCGTATACTGAATATTCAGGAATGTGAAGACCTTGTAATCTAGAGAGTAAAGCATAAATGTTCAAGTTACGGTTTCACTAAGTACATTCTCTTGTAATCATACAACTATGATTTTATACTAACAACGTGAGTTGCTATAATTGCAGAAATGCATGTTGGTCGAGATACTAAACCTAAAAGTGTTAAATACAAATATATCTGATCTGCTATAAAAATTGTCATGAGAAGAGAGGAGAAGGAAGTAGCTGTTTTCACAGGAAGTGACCTATCTTCCATACTGGGATATCTGCTTTTATCAACAACTACATTTTCACAAAAAGGAAGTAAGATTGGGGACTGTATGAAAGTCTATATGCTGTTTGTGATCGTGTACTCTAGTTTTGCAAGTGTTAGCATCGAGGGAAACTGGATAATGAGTTCACTGATGTCACTGTATTATTCCTCACAAGTTCATGTAATCCTACAATTCTCTAAATGAAATTTTCAACTCAAAAGGTGAACTTTCCCCAAAAATGGAGTTTTGCCTGTCCTACCCTTCACCACAATACATCAGAAAAATGTGAATGAGACAGAGAATGCAAAAATAAATAAAAAATGACGGAGAGTCTAGAGGAAAAACTATTACATAGCTATTTTAAAATACAGTGTATTCATAGAAAATGTGAGGTATCTTAAAGACAACAGATCAAGAAACACTCCTATTGAAAAAACAGTTTGTTACTCACAGTTTCCAGGAGGACATGGCATGTGACCAAGGTGGGGGAGTGGGAGGGAGTATAGGGCACATGGGAAGCACCAAAGCCAGTCAGGAGAAGGTAGAAGGAGAGCAAGTAACTATGAGCAAGAGCCTGTTTTGTGGTTTCTGCAAGAAGAAACTGGAGATGCAGAGGAAGCAGGTTTAGGAATGACTAGCTGGAATAATTTCAACAGGCTCTAGGGCATGGTGGCTGTCCTTAGTTGCCTGGTACCCAACCTTGGGGTAATCAGGGCAGGAAGATAGTGGCCCAGTGAGATCTAGATAAATTAAGTGGTTGGTGTATAGGTTCTGGATTACTTGGCTTATATTTGAAAAGGGCACCCCTAGGAGGAGGACTCCATTAAGTGTGGTCAGAGGGGAGGAGTGATGAGGTGGAAAGAGGCCAAGGGTAGGTGACTCAGACATAGTAACAAGTTGTTCAAAACAAGGAAAGTCCAGCATGTGCATGCAGGGCAGACAGTAAAGCATCAAGTTTGCAGAAGCATGAAACGTGGTTAATGCAACGTCTAAGTATAGAAGTATATTCTTTCCTGGATGCATAAGTAATGCAGGCAGCCAGCATGTGCCAAACATATTAGAAGGAGACAGACCCTTTTAAAATGAATTGGCAATAGCTAAATTTCAAGTAGGGATCTGGGGCATTTGCAGAGGCAGCAGTTAAGTACTTTTTACTAATAGTTACATAGCACTCAGCTGAATACATTCATTTACACGATTTGTCCAGGTAATTAGTTTTGTGAATTAATAATGTGTGGTATATTTTCACCACTTTTAAATTGGTATTCTTTAAAACACCTGATTTATAGAATAAATTTATATAACATTTATATTAAGAAGTTTAATGAACCTAAAAAATTATTAACACAAATATTAAATGTTGTGGGTATAGAATACATAGTGGCGCAGAAGCCTGAGCTGCATAATCCATTAGCTTCACCCAAACACAGATGCTTCCTTCCTTTGGGAGCTTCCAAGCATCTTTTAGATGTGCTTATTTTTCCATACAACCTTCAAGTTTTCCCAGAATGTGATGCATAGGCTGATTTCCATCTTCTCCCAGACTCACACAAAATCTCATTAGTGTCAGAAGCTTGTTCCTTCCCCTAGGCTGATCCCCAAGAAAAGCATATATTTGGTCTTGGTAATGGGAAGAAAAAAATCCTCTCAATCTCATCAAGTCATATGCTCTCTCTTCTTAAAGTCCCATAGGCCACCCTCAGTTTCACAGGAAGACTTTTCAGTTTTTCAACCTATTCTCCACCTGAGGCAAACACATTATTTATACCTATATAAAATGCTAGCAGGAAAAAGGATTTGTATTTACTGATAATCACTATTTTTTTGTACTCTCCTTTAAAGTATACCCAGCTCTTGTTTTTTGTTTGTTTGGGTTTAATCACACGGTCTTAATGTTAAACCATGACTCTCCCATTAAACCGTCTTTGTGTTCCTTAGACAAAGTCCCAACCTGCTAGTCCTTGTTCTGCATGATAGGAATAGAAACACTGATACTTGCAAGTTATAGAGGTTTTGTGAAGACTATAAGATATAATAGAGGCAAATCACTAAACATAGTATCTGATAAATATTAAACACTAAAATTTAGTTATTGTGGATATGATTATCTAAAAACTCTAGATAAATTACATATGGTGCTTGGTTATTTTGTTTCTGTTTCAAAGGTACTGTGACATTAGTGATATAAAATAAAAATGAGGAAGTAGATAATCCTAAAAAAGCCAGCATAAAAAATGGATTCATGATGTATTTAAGATTTCCCCTTTCTTGAAAAACATAAAAAGAAATAAATCCAGAAAAGATAAGAACAATTAGTATTTCTCAGCCATTTTCAGCTGAGTATTCACACACATTTTTTAGAGAAAATGAACAAAACATTTCTACCAGACTCTACCGCATACTCTTTAGCATGACTGCAAATATTATGCATCTTTTCCTACAGAGTAAGCATAGTTATTTTAAAAAAAGCATTTGTGTCTCTACAAAATTCTGATATTGTTATTTAGCCTGGTTATGGTGATCATTTCACAATTTGTACATATATCAAAACACCAAGTTGTATACCTTAAATATACGCAATTCCTATGTGTCAATTATACATTGAGAATGCTAAAAATAATTTTAAAAAAAGAAAATCACCATTTGACAATAATCATCACCATCATTATTGACCAAGAATCATCAATGGATCCTAAAAGTTTGACGAGAAATGGGATATTAACATAATCTCAAAGTATATCCTAAAAATACTAAATTAATATTCATCAATACATTATTAATTAATAAACACAATACACTTTTAAATTAACTTTGCAAACTACAATACCTGGGAGATACCACCTAAATCAATTGGTTACATTTTACCTAAATAAAAACCAGTAACAAGGCAAATTAACCTTGTGTTTTCTCCTGATATCATATACTGAGAAGAATACCGCATCACTTCTTATGCATAAATGTATAAGTCATAAGGAAACACCAGACAAATGCAAATTGAGGGAAAGTCCAAATAACTGACTTGTACTTTTCAAAAATGTCAAAATTATGAAAGTAAAGATTGTTCCAGACTGAAAGAGACTAAAGAGAGGAGATAACTAAGTGCAACAGGTGATCTTGAGTGGAATTCAAACCTACAAATGACATTAATGGCATAATCACTATAATTTCAATAGATTTTATGGATTAGATAGATTCCAAAACATCAGTGTTATTTTCCTGAGTTGAGATTGTGCTGTGGTTATACAGGGGAGTGTCCTTGTCTTTAGGAAGTGCATGCTGACCTGTGAAGCAGTAAGGAACATCATATCTGCAACTTACTCTCAGATGATTCAGAAATGTTAACAATTGAATGAAGACTATAAAGGAGCTCTTTGAACAATTTTTGCGCTTATTGCAAATGTAAACTGATTTTAAAATAAAAGGTTAAAAAGGATTTTTAAAAAGAATCACGGTTAAAAGATAATTTGTTAATAAGTAAATAAAATAGTTTTCTGAGATTTTCTGGGATTGACAAAGCACTATGTCTTACAGCTCAACACAGCACTATATAATTTTTTCATTAAAAAACCTAAAATGTAGAATACACAAATCCTGGAAACTTGACCGGTAATTTCTTTCTTGAAAAACCATGCGAAGTGCAGCCCTAGGAGAACAAACTGGAATTTTAACGTAAGAAGAAGCCCCATTGTAAAAAATAATAATAAGTAAAATGCTAATGTTTGATATATTGGGAATTCCCTGCATAGAAGACAGCAGGAGATGAAAAACAGAAGGACCATTAACACCCAGAGCTCATTTTCCTCAATGCTCAAGAGAAATATAGCCACACTGAAAACTAATGAGAAAGTAACTAAGGCAAGTGGGAAGCAGAAAAAGAGGCATGCTGAGGGTTCCTGGTAAACATCCTTAACCTGTCAGCTTTTACTTAACATAAGCACCAATGGAAATTTCATGCATGTTTCCTTCTTCTTTCAGAAAATGGGAGGTCCCACTGGAACAGAGGAAAGAGGATGAGAATTCAAGTCGCGTCTGTTTGAGGGATGTTGCTGTATTTGAGGAACATTTGAAGCCCAAAGGCGCTCCAGAAGATAGTGAATGAATGAGTATCTAGTGCTGATGAAAACAGAAATTTTCTGATAAATACCTGTTCAAATATAAAGGTGGCATAAATTCTCAGGAGTATAGCAATTATAAGCACTTCTTCATATCAAAAAAATCACTCAAGGAAACAACTTCATTAGCCAAATTAAAAGGGGAATCTCAGCAGAAAGTCAAGGAATACACATCAAGTCCTTGTGGAAGAAAACGTATGTTAAACAATTATGAGAAATAAGAAACATACTGAGATTTGAAGTTTTACATTTGATAATGTAAAGATTACAATGTAATATAAATGGAGAGGTAAAGGTAAAGGCATAATGTAAATAAAAATAATTTAATCCTAATAGGCTTGTATTGACTTTCACAAAGTCTTATCTAAACTGGATTAAACAATTGTGATACTCATTGTCTCACACACCTACAATTTCAGTTAGTGAGACCTCCACACAGTGAGCAATCTGTGTACCTCAGTGACGTCATCAAAGACCCGAGACCTTTTTGACTTTTTTCTATGATTCTCAGCATTGACTTACCCTCTGCTTATTTTCATAAGTAAGCACCTAGAAGTGATCCAAATCATGTACCTTGTCCCTCTTCACGCTTGACATTAAAGTCAGAGCAAACCACTGCCATAACTATGAAACATTATTCCTTCCTTGCAATGAGATTGAGGTGACATATCTCCCTACTCACTATTAGACTAATAGCTGCCATCAAAAGTAATAGCATTTGCTGACCGACATAGACAGACTAAGAAGGTTAGTGCCTGAGTTCAGACACAGCATCCCCAGGGTCATATTGCTGTGTGGAGCAAAGGTATATAGTTGTACAAAACAGAGATCTGTTAGGAAGGCAGCAGGTGTGAGGAAATGAAGGAGGTGGGATGAATACTGGGAAGGAAATCCAGATTCTATATTCTCCAGTTTTGACTCAATTTTAAGTTTACTTATGCTTGTTACTGTAAGTAAGCACCTATGAGTGATTCAAGTCCTGTACCAGTTCCCCCATCACATTTGACAGCAAAGTCAGAGCAAACCTCTCCCACAACCATGGAACATTAATCCTCCCTCTTAAGATGAAGGTGGATAACCAAAAAACAGATTTAACTATGTAATTTAAAGTCATAAGTATATTAACCAAATAATGATTTTTAATTTTTATTAAACATTTTTGCAGTTTTATTGAGATATAGTTGACAGAAATTGTATATATTTA
Organism: Hylobates moloch; assembly: GCF_009828535.3. Classification (NCBI taxonomy): domain Eukaryota; kingdom Metazoa; phylum Chordata; class Mammalia; order Primates; family Hylobatidae; genus Hylobates; species Hylobates moloch. The sequence goes on along the minus strand of NW_026652278.1, from coordinate 59,993,852 downwards.
TGGTGTGAAATATGATGTTTTGATATATACATACATTGTGAAAATGATTACCACAATTAAGCTAGTTAACATATTCATCACCTCACATAGTTGTCTTTTACAGGAATAGAATTATCACCTGATATAACAATAAAAAATTATTAAATATTCTTACCTAATGGAGTAACAGATATTTGAAAAAAGAAATCTAAACAAAAAGAAAATAAAATGCATCTATTTGCTATAAGAGACATGAATAGAACAGGTGACTGAGAAAAAATAAACTCAGGTGGCTGAGGAAAATAAATACTGGAAAGAGACTTTCCAGACAAATATTAACAGATTTTAGATAGTTATAATATTAATATCATACCTTAATTTGTGTAAACTACACAAAATGTTTCACTTTATAGCAAAAAAGATTCATTCCATAATATGTATAACTGTCATAAATATATAAACATCAAAAAATGTAATCAATACAATTCATAATGGAAAGCTATATTATGAAAGAATAAGTCATACAAGATCAGAAAAGATGGGTACAATTTCTAAGTCTATTATTTTCTAGTTTCTTTATTCTGGCAAGCCTTGAATGCCTGAGTTTTTCTTTCTTTCCCACAAAAAATCATGAAAATAAAACTATCTACCTCACAAAAAATGTCATTTTTTCCTGCTTCCTCGTTGTGTTACCCTAAACTTGTCAATTTACTCAGCTTATAAAATAAGGTGATTAAATTAATCAGTGTTGCCCAAGCTTCCCTGATGATTAGATACATCTAGAAAGCTTGTTAAACATACAGTTTTACAGGCCCTTCCCTGCAGGTTCTGATCTAATGAGTCTCATGGTTCCTGGGTATTTGCATAACTAACAAGATTCTAAGATAATTTCATCACTACTAAAATTTGGGAAACACTAACCTAGGTTGTTTTAAAAATAAAAACTTCTGGGCACCACCCCAAATCTGATTACTTAAACTCCAGAGAAGACATCTTGTAATAGTAACTTTAATGAGTAACCCAGATAATTTTTTATGACTAAGCATGTTTGGGAAATTATGTTGAGAAATGACAGGACTGTTAAAATCTCAACCAGCTATAAAATTCTGGGAATACGATAACAGATTAGATTTTGGACCAGTTTTTATAAGAAGCATCCTATCCCAGACATAAAACCCTGTTTCATCTCTGAGTAGCTCAGATTACTCTCAATACGTGGAAAATACAATACCCAATAAAGGGAGACAGACTTCTTTGCATGTCCTGTCATTTTCTGATTAGGGAGGGGCTAAAGATAACACCTTGACATGGTTTCTTTTTGTTTTTCTGACAGGCATATTTATCTTTTATATATTACTTTTATTGCTTCTTCTTCCTGAAAATACTAATCAGTTAATCAATTCTGAGGAGAATCCATACTTTCACCTGTTAACTACGCAAAGAAGACTATACTGAAAAGAGATTTATTTCTGGCTAGTAGTTCCTTAAGCAGAATGGACATCATTTTTACATGGATTGTACATTGGGCTTCACTGGCTTACATGAAACTCTACTATGTCTCATGAGATCATGAATTAAAAATGTTGTAAAATGGAATTGCCACTTGTTTTCACTTAAAATGCATATCGGTATATTTGGCATATAGACTTAAAAGGTATGGAATATACTTTCCCCAAACACATTCATAAGGTATTGTAGTTTTATCTCCCCTTCTTCATCTATCTAACTTCTTCAACATTTAACTCAAGATTCACCCAGTTTAATTTGGATGTTCTACTTATATACACATACAACACCCTATGCTTCATTTTATCACATATGGCATGAAAACAGAATCATTAAGTTAGTCATATCCAATACTTCCTAAGAGTGAAGACTATGCAATTTTTAACTATAAATTATGCAAATATAATGTGGTACCTGCAAAATACAATAGTAGATGCTTAGTAAGTATTTGATGAACAAATACATGATTGCTCACAATGATGACTAGTTTACTAATACATTGAATTATATAGTCTCATACTTACTAAATTATGCCTATAAACTAGAAAATGTTCAACTGAGTATTTGAAATGTCCAGGAACCAACGTTGCATTTTAGACACACATGTAAAATCGTTCAACAAATGTTTTAATCACTCATTATATACCAGATATAACTTGCACTTTTGATATTACAAAAATGAGTAATAGTCTTAGAGGTCTTACAGGCTAGTAAGATTTAAAAAACATGAAAATATACTATAGGTAATATAACAGAGGTCTGTATAGCGTGGAGTTATGTAAAGGGAAGGTGTGCTATTAACATACTTTGAGAGGTGGTTGCATTAGGACTAGTCAGGAAAAACTTCACAAAGAACATATTGCTTGAACTTGATCTACAAAGAGAAGATATAAGGGAAATTGAGGGCTAAGGATAAGATATTCCATGAAAAGGTAGCAAATGATGAAGAAAAGCATGCTTTATTATAACTGGTTTGTTGGATTCAAGGGGTCACAAGTAGAACATGAAGATGAAAAGGCCAGCAAAATCATCAAGAAGATCATGTTTCTCGAGCCAGACATTTGAACATTTTTTAGTAGATAATGGGAGGTAATCAAAGAGATGTAAGCATGGAACAAATATGACCAGATTTATATTTGAGAAAGATTACCTTGATAGAAGACTGGAAAATGAACAAAAAGGTTACAAACCCAAGACGGAGATATTAATTAGGCAGCTACTTCAATAGTTCTCATAGAAAATTATAAAGATATTGTATAAAGGCCATAATAGATCGTTTGGAAGAGAAAGTTTAATTCTTTAGGAATGTAGAATTAACAGAACATGAATATAAATGGAGTTATGAGAATAAAAGAATAAGTAACGTACAATCATATCCACAAAGTTTATTTTGATGACTGAGTAACCTGAAAAATAATGAATTCACTCACTTGTCCAGTAACAAACGAATCCACAAGAATGCAGATTTTAATCAATAGGAGTTTTATTACTTGGCACAAGTAAGGAAGCATTCCTCAAAGCAGTGTCTCCCTGAGAGATTTTATGGAGCTATGGAGAGAGGAAAGTATGCATCATCACATGTACGGGACGGGTCCCAGTTGCTTTAGATGCAGTGAGTCTTTATGCCAGCACAAAGGTCGCATGTTCTGGTAATGAAGCTATAGTTCCTCTCGGGATGGAGACTTTAGCATGATTAATGAGGAAAGTTCACTCAGGTTCATCTGTCAGTTGCTGGGATCTGTCAGGAGCTGGTTCCAACCAACTAGGTGACCACATCCCACACAGAGTTTTGGGAAAAGTAGTCTACAAGGCAGGAAGCTGTAAAACAGGCTGATTGCTCAAGTTGATTAATTCGTATAGTCCCTGGAGACTCTCCTTGTCTGCTTAAAACTGCATAAATAGTGTGGTCATTCCCGAAATCAGAAATAGAAGAAGAAGAGCTAGTTTATCCTAGTGTGGGAGTAGAAGTGAAGTAAATGAAGAGTTTTAGGTTTGGTTTTACAAATCTATACACATCTGTCAGACTCCTAGGACAAATGTCCTATAAACTCTGGAAAAAACATGTCTATCTTGGAAGAGTTATCCAAGATAAAGATATCTATTTTAGACAACCATATAGTTAGCAGTTTGTATCAAAACATTACATTCTAACTGATGAGACCATATTGTTTGTCCTAAACAATTCTGATATAAATTTTAATTGCTCACTCTTTCACAGTCAAAAATGACCCAGTTTGATTGGTAAACCAGAAATAGTTTTTGCCAAGAACCTAATCATGCTGGCACCCTGATTTCAGACTTCCCAAACCCTGGACTGTGAAAAATAAATGTTTATTATTTAAGTCACCCAGTCCATAGTATTTTCTGTAGCAGCCCAGGCTCAGACACTTTTAAAGAACTATTTCAAATGTCCTTTCTGCCCATCAAAGTATTTTTTGTCCAGACAGATGATGTGTTTCTTTCATCATGAAACATATAATTATTGAATAAAAATAGTAAACATTATTCTAATATCTAATCTAATGCTTACTATTTACACATATTAGTATTTTCTGTATATGTTTAATAACATTTGCAAATATTTGTAAAGCTATGTGCTTTAACTTTGATATCCAATGCAAATCTCACAACACTGCCATTTTATAGATAAGAAAAATAGGTTTGAAAAGATGACATGAGTTACTCTGAAACTCATGTTAGTGAGTGGTATGACAAAATTAGATCTCAGGTCCAACCCAAAGCCCAGGATTCTGATGACTATGCCCTATTACCTTTTAATCATAAGCTTTTTTTAAACATAAGTGAATTTGGAACATTAAGATTCATAAGCACACCTTTGTTTGAACATACAAAAGTAGCTTAAATAAATAAATACTATCAAAGGTCCTTTTAATAGTTTGTCAAATAATATTCATCAATAAATAATTTTCTGTCTTTGGCAGTTTGATGTTTGATCTAGAAAAAAGACAAAATATTCAATTGTCTTATTTTTCTTTTGCAATCAATCAAAGCAGTATTATTTTAGCTTCATGGATTATCCTCAAGCAGAAAATTAGTTTAATCAGTTAACACTTCCAAATTTTCTTTAAAAATAAAAGTTTTCAATGCACTACTGTTTGAGGAAAAGGTTGACAATTGAAGATGGCTGGAGGCAAACAAATAATCCGAGAATATTATTAAAAGAGTCTCTATGACTTCTGCAACATGCATATGTGAAATAATATAAGAACATCAATGATTTTTGTCCTTGAATTTTTCCAACTTTCCTGAAACATATTATTGTGAGCTCTTTACTCATTCAGTAATTTGTTTGTATCTTTTTAAAAATGTCTACAAAGCTGTGGTAAATTAAATAATTGCTCAATTGTTTTCTAAAAGATTAAGAAGAATAATTATTGTACTGTTTAAATATTATAAAAGCACCAAATAGAAAGTAAATTGGGGCTACTTGCTAACATAAAAATAAGAGCAGCATTTAAAGGTTTATTTCTAGCCCTTAGAAGGATTTTGTATTACTTTTAGTTCTACTTCACTTAAAATAACTATCCATCTGTTATTTTCCTTCCAATTCTTCACACAATTGAGACTGACCCCATATTTACACTATCATCTTTCCAATAGATATGCTGAAATGGAACTCTGGCTCATAGACTAAATCATTTGGGTATAGGAAGGCACTGTATATCATTTATCATCACCACAAAATCTTCCAATTTTCTTCCCACTAACATTTTTTCTCAATGTTTTAATATTCAGCTCTTCTGTCAGTAAGCCTTAGCCTAAAGATGACGGGTGGTGCAACTTCTGTGGATCTCATTATCTTTAGCTTTTCTAACAAAAGTCAAAACATAACGAGAAAGACAAAGGGAGTCAACCAAACAAGTGTAATACTCGGAAACTAATTATTCACCGACTGGCCACAGCCATTTTAATGTATTCTTTGGAGGGAACTTCTGTTAAGAGTGAATACATACATTTTATGGAAGGAATAAAATTTGACTTAGGAGGAACAACACAGAGCTTCCTGCGACTTCAAGACAGGCTATGCAGACAAGAAGTATTATGCATTACAAATGATAGCTGATCCTGTACCATGTAATAGTAGGTGTCAGTGCAAATGGGGCCAACAGCAAAAGGCTGACATCTGGCATCTGTGACAACTGCCCCACCTACATTTTCCAGCAGAAGCAAGTTCATAAAGAAAATTATATTCATGAGTATTTTAGATAGTCCCGTTTGTCTTCTGACATCCATGTGTTTTAAATCACAAACCAGGCTTCTTCCATTGTCTTTAAGAGGGATTTGTCTTTATCATTTGTGACAGCATTGCTGTCAGGACAGTGAATTTCTCAGCTAATGCATTCATTCACACTATTTTAATAAGTTCTTTCTGGTTTTTAATATATACATTTTAGTATATACATTTGTTTATATCTGAAATCCCTCTCCTTGAGAGTCTTTATTCATTTTCCTATATTAAAATCATTTGCACTAAAATAATGTTATACTATTTAGCATATTTTTCACCTTATTACTGGATTATTGGATAATCGCCATGACTGACTAACTAAGACTTGGGATATATACAAGGTCAAATTCCAGGGCTTTGTCTAAAGGAATTCATATCTTAAAGACTCCATCTCAAAAAAAAAAAATGAAAAGAAAAAGAAATTAAAAGATTTTATTCTCATGGTCAGTATTTGTTAAGATCTTTGGATAAGTGAAATTTACTCTGCTTAAACAGACACTGGTCAAATTTAACATACTATTAGTCATTGTCTCAGGTAAAAGTGCCATATATGTAAAATTGAACAAGATACTTGTTTTTATTTTCCACTAGTAATATTTTGGTGATAAATATAATTATTAAATAAACATAAGAAATTTAGACATCTTAAATCATTCAGTTAAGACTTAATGAATGAGAAAATTATACAGGTGATCCAAATAGACATTAATTTATAGACACCATATTGATATCATTATAATTGTATTCAATCAATTTATCAGCTGAATCATATGCCAAATTTTGTCTCCTTAATTGGATATGACTAAAGTTAAAAATCAAATGTGACATGAGTAATTCATAAAATGGATATACTGTCATGTATACACGTATAATGACATTTTAGTCAACTGCGTATTCAGTGGTGGTGCCAGTAAGTTATCATCCCATATTTTCACTGTACCTTTTCCACGTTTATATATGTTCAGATACATAAATACTTACCATTGTGTTACAATTGCCTACGGCATTCAGTACAGTAACATGCTGTATAGATTTGTAACCTAGGAGCAATAGGCTGTATCATATAGCCTAGGAGTGTAGTAGGTTATATCATCTAGAGTTGTGTAAGTACTTTCTATGATATTTACAAAACAAAATTGCCTCATACATTTTTAATTGATGTTTTAAAGTTTAAAAAAGCCAAAAGTGGTTAATGATGCATTTCTCAGAATGCATCCCCATCAGTGACACATGACTGTATAATTTAAATAATCCTATACAATATTTTAAAAGTTTTTACTGTATTTGTAAATATTTTCTTTCATAAGTTTCATAAATTGTGTTTAATGACCATTTGCTACCAGAAAAACAGGATAATTTTATTGCAATTTGTACCTTTTATGGGATCAGTGATACCTTTTATTTAAAGTTTATACTATTTCTGACCAGACGTGGTGGCTCAGGCCTGTAATCCCAGCACTTTGGGAGGCTGAGGCAAGTGGATTACTTGAGGTCTGGATTTCAAGACCAGCCTGGCCAACAGGGCAAAACCCCATCTCTACTAAAAATACAAAAATTAGCAGGGCATGGTGGCACATACTTGTAATCCCAGCTACTCAGGAGGCTGAAGCAGGAGAATCACCTTGGAGGTGGAGGTTGCAGTAAGCCAAGATCATACCACTGCACTCCAGCCTGGGTGACAGAGCAAGACTCTGTCTCAAAAAAATTTAAAAATAAAAAGTCAAAATCACAATGGGCTATCACTTCCTACCACCTAAAATGGCTAAAATAAATAAATAAATAAATAAATAAATAAATAAATAAATAAATAAAGTTTATACTATTTATTCAATCCTGCACAATTTTTCAAAAACAATTACAAATGACAACCTCAATTTATTGATTTTCTTCCTATGAGTATCCTGCTTTTTAAATTTGCATATGCTTAAATATTCCAAGTATTCTTTAACCTATTTTTTATAATAGTTGGCAAGGGTTTAATTATATTTTAATTACATAGATAGCTCTTCTTTATGTTCTTATTCAAGGAAGATATAAAATGTTCAGAATTATTCATTTTAATATTGTCATTATATTCATGAATCTCCTCACATGATAGCCAGGCTATTTCTCCCTTCTGCAAAGTAAAAATTTCAAAGTTGTTAATTATTCTTATTTATTTTATTTTGTTTGTTCATTTTATCTTTTGACAGAGAACATCCATAGATATGCATATATTTTATTTTGTCCTCTTTAGATTTCCCACAGCCATTTGGCAATACTCAGTATTAACCAACAATTCTTAAGTAATTTCACCATAATCTAAGGGAATACCATCAATCTAGTTATCTCATGAGTAACATTTGTATCTGATCAAAAGTGCATAAAGTAGGACTCCAGATAAAGATGGAGAATAGGAGGCAGGACTAGCTTGCAGCTCCCACTTGGACGGACAGAGCAGTGTGTGGAGTCTTACATTGTAAACTTTGGCTACAAGAACTACTACAGGAACATACCAGGAGAGCTGAGAGAATCTACAGACCCTTTGAATGAAATGGATCACCACTGCAGGTTCCCCGAGTTGCCAAAAAACTGAGTTGGCTTGCTTTCTCAACAGGGAGGCTCATGGTCCAGAGCAAGTTCTCAGCCCTGGTCACAGGCTGCCTGGAAATAGACTTGATGCTGTTGGCAGGTCACAGTGGGAGTGAGACCGGCCTTTAGGAATGTTGGCTGCACAGGAGCCTAGCGAGGCCAGTGATTGCTGGCTTTCCCCCATTTCCCTGGTGACCTGTATGACTCAGCAGAGGCAGCCATAATCCCCTGGGAACATAGCTCCATTGGACTAGGAACCACACCCCATCCCCCACAGCAGCAGCAGCAAGTCCCGCCCAATGAGAAGCAGAGCTCAGACACGCCTATCCCTTCCCCCACCTGGTGGTCTTTTGCTACCTGCCCTGGTAGCTGAAGACAAAGGTCATAATCTCTTGGGAACTCTATGGCCTGAGAATCCTAGTGCATGTCGGAATCCTCCCTATAGGACTGCAGTTGATACACTCTTGAAAGTGCCAGCTCCTGGCTGGAGGCCAACCAACACAAAACCAGTGCACTATACAAAAACACAACCAAGGACCTTTAAAGAGTCCACTTCACTTCTGCTATCTCCACTAGAGCAGGTGCAGGTATCCATGGCTGTAAGACCTAAAGACGGATCACGTCACAGGACTCTTTGCAGACACTCCCCAGTACCAGCCTGGAGCTGGTAGCTCCACTGGTAGCTCTGCTGGGTGGCGAGACCCAGAAGAGCAAAAACAATTACTAAAGTTTTGCTCTCAGGAAGCCACATTCCTAGAGGAAGGGAGAGAGCACCACATCAAGGGAGCACCCCATGGGATGAAAGAATCTGAACAGCTGCTCTTGAACTCAGATCTTCCCTCTGACATAGTCTAAGCAAATAAGAAGGAACCAAAAAGACAATTCTGGTAATATGACAAAACAAGGTTCTTTAACATCCCGAAAGATCATACCAGCTCACCAGCAATGGATCCAAATCAAGATGAAATCTCTCAATTGCCAGAAAAAGAATTCAGAAGGTCAATTATTAACCTAGTCGAGGAGGAACCAGAAAAAGATAAAGTCCAACTTAAAGAAATCCAAAACATGATAAAGGATATGAAAGAAAAATTCTTCAGTGAAATAGGGAGCATAAATAAAAAACAATCACAACTTCTGGAAATCAAGGACACACTTAGAGAAATGCAGAATGCACTAGCAAGTCTCAGCAATAGAATTGAACAAGCAGAAGAAAGAAGTTCAGGGCTTGAAGACAAGGCTTTCAAATTAACCTAATCCATCAAAGACAAAGAAAAAAGAATTTTGAAAAATGAGCAAAGCCTTCAAGAAGTTTGGGACTATGTTAAATGTCCAAACCTAAGAATAATTGGTGTTCCAGAGGAAGAAGAGAAATCTAAAACTTTGGAAACATATTTGAGGGAATAATTGAGGAAAACTTCCCCAGCCTTGCTAAATATCTAGACATCCAAATATAAGAAGCTCAAAATATACCTGGGAAATTCATCACAAAAAGATCATCACCTAGGCACATACTCATCAGATTATCTGAAGTCAAGATGAAGGAAAGAATCTTAAGAGCTACGAGGCAAAAGCATCGGGTAACCTATAAAGGAAAACCTATCAGATTAACAGCAGATTTCTTAGCAGAAACCCTATAAGCTAGAAGGGATTGGAGTCTTACACTTAGTCTCCTTAAACAAAACAATTACCAGCCAAGAATTTTGTAACCAGTGACTCTAAGCTTCATAAATGAGGGAAAGATATGTTTTTTTCCAGACAAACAAATGCTGAGAGAATTCACCACTACCAAGCCAGCACTACAAGAACTGCTAAAAGGAGCTCTAAATCTTGAAACAAATCCTCAAAATACACCAAAATAGAACATCCTTAAACCATAAATCTTACAGGACTTATGAGACATAGCACAATTAAAAAAAAAAAAAAAGGTATTCAGGCAACAAATAGCATGATGAATAGAATAGTACCTCACATCTTAATATGAACGTTGCATATAAACGGCCTATATGCTCCACTTAAAAGATACAGAATGGCAAGATGGATAAGAATTCACCAAGCAAATTTTTGCTGTCTTCAGGAGACTAACTTAACACATAAGGATTCACATAAACTTAAGGTAAAGGGGTGGAAAAAGATATTCCATGCAAATGGACACCAAAAGCGAGCAGGAGTAGCTATTCTTGTCAGACAAAACAAACTTTAAAGCTACATCTGTTTAAAAAAGACAAAGAGGGACATCACATAATGATAAAAAGACTTGTCCAACAGAAAAATATCACAACTCTAAATATATAGGCATCTAACACTGGAGTTCCCAAATTTACAAAACAATTACTACTAGATCTAAGAAACAACATAGATGGCAACACAATAATAGTGGAGGACTTTAATACCACTCCACTGACAGCACTAGGCAGGTCATCATGACAGAAAGTCAACAAAAAAACAATGGACTTAAACTATACAGTACAACAAATGGACTTAACTGATATTTACAGAACATTCTACCCAACAACTATAGAATACACATTCTATTCATCAGCACATGGAACTTTCTCCAAGATAGACCATATAATAAACTACAAAACTGGTCTCAGTACGTTTAAGAAAATAGAAATTATATCAAGTACTCTCTCAGACCACAGTGGAATAAAATTGGTAATCAACTCCAAAAGGAACACTCAAAATCATGTAAATACATGAAGTTAAGTAACCTGCTCCTGAATGATTGTTGGGTCAGCAATGAAATCAAGATGATAATTAAAAAATTATTTGAACTGGGACGGGTGCAGTGGCTCATGCCTGAAATCCCAGCACTTTTGTAGGCTGAGCTGGGCAGATAACCTGAGCTCAGGAATTCAAGTCCAGCCCGGCCAACATAGTGAAACCTCATCTCTGCTAAAAATACAAAAATTAGCCGGGCGTGGTGGTGCATGCCTGTAGTTCCATCTGCTTGGGAGGCTGAGGCACAAGAATTACTTGAACCCGGGAGGCAGAGGTTGTGGTGAGCTGAAATTGTGCCACTGCACTCCAGCCTGGGCGACAGAGCAATACTCTGTCTCAAAAAAAAAAAAAAATTCTTTGAACTGAATGGTAATAGTGACACAACTTATCAAAACATCTGGGATACGGGAAAAGTGTTGCTAAGAGAAAAGTTAATAGCGTCAATCGAGGAAAATGACAAGAAAAGCCTCAGTCATTTTAGGAAATTTATTTGCCAAAGTTAAGGACGCCCCTGGGAGAAAAGTCTACGCCTTTCTCCAAAGATGATTTTGAGGGCTCCAAATTTAAAGGGGAAAGGATGGTATATTGAGAAGCACACAGTTTTCACACAAACAAAAGGAGCAGAGGAAAAATGTGGAGAATCTGCATTTTACATAAGATAACCCAGACAAAATGGGGTAGGGGAACAATCGGATATATATTTCTGTCTGGCGGACCAGGGTGACTGCACCTGTAAAGATAAGCTATCAATTTGCATCGTTATGGTGAAGTTTTAAAGCTCACCAGGCATTTCCTTGTGGGCAAAATATGGGGGAGGTATGTTGCTTTTCATGTTATAGTCATCTTATTTAGAAACCTAAAGGGGAGGTAGATTTGTGTGAACCGGTTCCCAGCTTGACTTTTCTCTTTGTCCAAACGACTTTGGGGTCCCAAAATTTAATTTCTTTTTAAAATAGCATTAAATGCCTACATCAAAAAGTCTAAAAGAACACAGATGGACAATCTAAGGTCACACCTCTAGAGCTAGAGAAATAAGAACAAACCAAACCCAAACCCAGCAGAAGTAAAGAAATAGTGAAGACCAGAGCAAAACTAAATGAAATTGAAACAACAACAACAAAAAACAATACAAAAGATAAATGAAACGAAAAGCTGGTTCTTTGAAAAGATAAATAGAATTGATAGACCAGTAGTGAGATTAACCAAGAAAAGGAGAAGAGCTAAATAAGACCAACTGGAAATGAAATAAGATCCAAATAAGATTAATTAGAAATGAAATAGGAGATATTACAACTGATACTACAGAAATACACAAGATTATTCAAGGCTACTATAAACACCTTTACATGCATAAACTGAAAAACCTAGAGGAGATGAATAAATTCATGGAAATATACAACTCTCCTAGATGAAATCAGGACGGTACAGAATTTCTGAACAGACAATAACAAGCAGCAAGATTGAAATGGTAATTTTAAAAAAACTGCCAAAAAAAAAAGTCCAGGATCAGATGGATTCACAGCTGAATTCTATCAGATATTCAAAGAAGTATTGGTACCAATCATATTGACACTATTCCAAAAGATATAAAAAGGGGGAATCCGTCCTAAATCATTCTGTGAACTAAATATCACTCTAATACCAAAACCAGAAAAGAACATAACAAAAAAAGAAAACTATAGACCAATATCCATGATGAACATAGATGTAAAAATCCTCAAGAAAATACTAGCTGACCAAAACCAACAGCATACAAAAAAAAAAAAAAAAATCCACCATGATTAAGCGGGTTTCATTCCAGGGATTCAGGGATCATTTAACGTATGTAAGTCAATAAATGTCATATACTCCATAAATAATTAAAAACAAAAATCACATGACCATCTCAATAGATGCAGAGAAAGCATTTGACAAAATCCAGCATCCTTTTGATATTAAAACCCTCAGCAAAATCAGCATAAAAGCAACATACCTTAAGGTAAAAAAAGCCATCTATGACAAACCCATAATACTGAATGGGGAAAAGTGGAAAGCATTCCCCCTGAGAACTGGAACAAGACAAGAATGCCCACTTTCACTACTTCTATTTAAGACAGTACTGGAATTCCTAGCCAAAGCAATCAGACAAGACAAAGAAATAAAGGGCATCCAAATCTGTAACAAGGAAGTCAACCTGTTGCTATTTGTTGATGATATGACGGTATACCTAGAAAACCCTAAAGACTCATCTAAAAAGCTCCTAAAATTGGTAAATGGATTCAGAAAAGTTTCTGGATACAAAAATAAGGTATCAAAATCAGTAGCTCTGCTATACACCAACAGTGACCAAGCTGAGAATCAGAAAAACACAACCCCTTTCACAATAGCTGCAAATAAAATAAAATAAAATACTTAGGAATATACCTAACCAAGGACATGAAAGACCTCTGCAAGGAAAACTACAAAACACTGCTGAAATAAATCATAGATGACACAAACAAATGGAAACACATCCCATGCTCATGAATGGGTAGAATCAATGTTGCAAAAATGATGATACTGCAAAAGCAACCTAAAAATTCAATATAATTCCTACCAAAATACTACCATCATTCTTCACAGAACTAGAAAAAACAATCCTAAAATTCATATGGAACCAAAAAAGGGCCCACATAGCCAAAGCAAGACTAAGCAAAAAGAACAAATCTGGAAGTATCACATTACTCAACTTCAAACGATGCCCTAAGCCATAGTTACCAAAACAGCATGGTACTCATATAAAAATAGGCACATAGACCAATGAAACAGAATAGAGGACCCAGAAATAAACCCAAATACTTAAAGCCAACTGCTCTTTGACAAAGCAAACAAAAACATAAAGTGGGGAAAGGACACTCTATTCAACAAACAGTGCTGGGATAATTGGCTAGCCACATGTAGAAGAATGAAACTGGATCCCCATAAAAAATCAACTCAAGATGGATCGAAGACTTAAATATAAGACTTGAAACTATAAAGATTCTAGAAGATAATATTGGAAAACCATTCTAGACACTGGCTTAGGCAAAGACTTCGTGACTAAGAGCCCAAAAGCAAACACAACAAAAACAAAGATAAATAGATGGACTTAATTAAACTAAAAATCTTCTGCATGGCAAAATAAATAATCAGCAGAATTAGCAGGCAATCCATAGAGTGGAAGAAAATCTTCACAGTTTATTCATCTGACAAAGGACTACTATACAGAATCTACAAAGAACTCAAACAAATCAGCAAGAAAAAAATAAACAATCCCATCCAAAATTGGGCTAAGGACATGAATAGACAATTCTCAAAAGAAGATATACAAATGGCCAATAAGCATATGGCAAAATGCTCAACCTCACTAATTATCATGGAAATGCAAATCAAAACCACAATGTGATACCATCTCACTCCTGCAAGAATGGGCATAATAAAAAAAATCAGAAAATAATAGATGTTGGCATGGATGCAGTGAAAAGGTAACACTTTTACACTGTTGGTGGAAATGTAAATTAGTACAGCCATATGGAAAACAGTGCAAAGATTCCTTAAAGAACTAAAAGTAGATCTGCTGTTTTATGCAGCAATCCCACTACTAGGTATCTACTCAGAGGAAAAGAAGTCATTCTACAAAAAAATATACTTGCACATGCATGTTTATAGCAGCACAATTTACAACTACAAAAATATGGAACCAGCTCAAATGCTCGTCAATCAGCAAATGGACAAAGGAAATTTGGTATATATACACCTATGTGTATATATGTGTGTATGTGTATATACACATACATACATACATACATACATACATACACCATGGAATACACCATACAAAGGAACAAAATAATGGCATTCGCAGCAACCTGGATGGAATTGTAGAATATTATTTCCAGTGAAGTAGTTCAGGAATGGAAAACCAAACATTGTATGTTCTTACTCATATGTGGGAGCTAAGCTATGAGGACGCAAAGGCATAAGAATAATACTTTCGATTTTGGGGACTTGGGGGTGTGGTGAAGGATAAAAGACTACACATGAATAAGTACTTTAGTAGTGATTTAGTAGTGACTTCTGAGATTTTGGTGCACCCATCACCGCTGCAGTGTACCCTGTACCCATTCATGTAACCAAACATCACCTGTTCCCCAAAAGCCTATTGAAATTTGAAGTAAATAAATAAATAAAAAGTGAAAAATGCATAAGGTAGCAATCACACTGGATGACTTAATCATTAAAAATATCTCTACTGCAACTGTTAAATTTCTAGGAAAGTAAGGAGTTCAACAAAAGTTCAAAGAGGAAAATTTGAGATATTAGTGAAATTATTCAGGCTTCTTGGAGAGGCTCAACACATTAAATTATTTGTTGTGTTAAGTGTTACAGTACACTAATAATAATAGCTCTGTGATTGGCAATCTTTTGTATTTATCCTACTGTATATGTGGCATTACCTAACACAGTAGGTTTGCAATAAGGAGAGGTTAAATAATCTAAATATTTCAAAAGAAATGGTGGTGAGAATAGAAACTTTTTCATAACAGCAATAGTTGAAGGATTTAGATAATCTCTCTATCTTAAAGCCTAGTGTATTATATAATATAACCTAATCACAGGAGTAAAATCCATCATATTCTCAGTCCCAAGCAATATTCAGTGTCTTTATACTATTAGGATAAATTGGGGGCCACCTGAGACCTCTGCCATCACAGTCTTCTCATTATACAGTAGAAAAATAAGAGTTTTTATTACCATGTAACCTTATGGTAAGAATTAATGTTTTCTGCAATGCCTAATAGTTAATATTCAATAAAATTTATTACTTGTAAACACATCAATAACGGCAAAGTAATCCATCAACATTTAGGAAATTTTCTCTTTCTGAAAGAATCAATTTATACAAACATTAACCCAAAAACATGAATTAAGTCTTTGTATGCTTATAGTGTGTATTTTCAATTCTTTTTTTTTTTTTTTTTTTTTTTTTTTTTGAGACAGAGTCTTGTTCTTGTCGCCCAGGCTGGAGTACAGTGGCACGACCTCTGCTCTCTGCAACCTCCGCCTCCTGGGTTCAACCAATTCTCCTGCCTCAGCCTCCTGAGTAGCTGGGATTACAGGCGACCACCACCACACCTGGCTAATTTTGGTACTTTTAGTAGAGATGAGGTTTCACCATGTTGGCCAGGCTGGTCTCGAACTCCTGACCTCAGGTGATCCGCCTGCCTTGGCCTCCCAAAGTCCTAGAATTACGGGCATCTGTTTTAAAGAATCTAGCTAAAGTCCTTAGCATAAGAGCTCACAAAAGTGTATATATAAGAGAGCAGTTTATTTACTCTTTGAATTATAGGCTACTAAGCAGTTGAGAGGAGGTGCTAAATCTATGTTGACAGGTTCCTTAGCTACCTTTTCTGTATTGCCAACTATTCTTACTCAAAATATGACAGCATATCACCTGGTTTCTCATATGCGAAGGTGTTTACTTTTGATCATTGTTTTTCCAAGCATAAAAATTGATTTTCAATAATTGAGGCCCAATCTATGCTCCATCATAGCCATAACTTTGGGTAGCCATTGCTAGTGTAACCAGGTAAAGACGTTAATGGCTAAAAACAACCATCCTCATTTTGTTTCCATTATAGTGTGGAGAAAAGGCCTCAGGTTTTTTGAAATCAATTCAATAGTGAACAGAATGTTAGTTTATGTACATTAATTAACTCTAAATGTTTGAAAAGAAAGATGAAGCCCCAAGAATGTATAATAACTTATTGAAACACACCTAAGAAATTACAGGTTGATAAACTCTTCGTTATAATATTGTTACATATATTACGAAACCAAGGCCTTTCCAGTGAGGAGGTATGAAACTGACAATTTTTCCAGAATTCATTAGTTTGGTTACCACAGGAATTCATTCATGGATTAGGTCTTTGCTATTTGTGTGCTTTTACTAATATTTTCAGGTTGTTAAATTGGTAGAGCGAAAAAAGCATTAAACCTGAAAGTTACTTTCTGCACTATTTAACTGGATAAACTTGGCACTTAAAATTTGTATTCCATAAATTCATCTGTAAAATGAGGCAGTTGCTTTAGACTAAGTTTCCCGAAATGCCATTACAACCTATATTCCCAGGAAATGCAACAGAGAGAGACCATTATTTCTGATCACGTTCTTCCTTTTTTTCTCTTTCCAAATTACATTTTCTTTTTCATC
Organism: Hylobates moloch; assembly: GCF_009828535.3. NCBI lineage: Eukaryota > Metazoa > Chordata > Mammalia > Primates > Hylobatidae > Hylobates > Hylobates moloch. The sequence goes on along the minus strand of NW_026652278.1, from coordinate 59,976,615 downwards.
CTTTTGCAGAACATTTACTCCCAAGTGTATTAGGACTATCAAAAAATGAAAAATTCATGCCTTCATATTTCTTACAGAAAGTTGAATAAACCTGGTGTATCATGATACAAATAAGAAACTTTGTAAAAAAAAAAAAAAGTATAGCAATTTCATTCCATTTTGGAATATAGAAATGCAGAAATAATGAATTGCTTCATAGATCAGTAAAGACACAATAAAATCTAAAAAGTAAGGCAACATTATATTACCTATATTTATTTATATGTATATACTTTTCATTTGATTCATTTGTTTTATTAAGACAGGTCTAACTTACATAATTGAAAAGTAATCCATTGCCAGAATTAATTACTTATCTATTCATCTATGAACAATTACTTATGCTAGACCTTGTGTTACAAGCTGCTAATTAAGTATTAGGAAAAGCAAGCATCTTCTCCTTCTACATGGGATATACTCTTACTGGAAGAACAGACAAAAATTAATCAGATAACAAATGTAGAATGTAAAAACTGTAATAAGACTCAGAAGACAGAATACTATAAACACAGCACATTGGGATCTGACTTAGTTTGGAAGAATCAGTGAAGGTTAATTGTGATAGGAACATTGGACCTGGTATATGAAATATGCATAAATAGTATAGAACTAGATGTATGTGTGTATGAGCGTGTTTGGGGGGATGAGACAGGAATGAGGCCAGAATGAAAACTGCAGGATTCCAGGCCAGATGGGACATTGATAGACCACCGGCAGGGGGAAGCATAAGGATTCTAACAAACAATGCTGACTTGGACTGAGAATGGACAATGAAGGTTTGGTATAACATGTAAGAACAGTGTTCAGAAGAGATTCACGAGTTTCCTTATAAGAAAATGCAATAATTCTGTATTGTATTTTTTATCTCAACGGATATGGGAATCTATTGAAAAGTCAGAAGTAAAGAATGCCATGCTCTGATATTTCCTTTGAAGAGGATACTTCATAGTCAGGAGAAAGCAGTCAAGGCAAGATGTGTTGGAAGGTATTGAAGAAGTCCAGGTAAAGAATAATAGTAGGCAATAGTGGGGAGAAAAACTGACAAAACACTAAGGTGGTTTTGGTAAAAGGACAAGGAAAGGATTAAAAAGAGAGAGCTGGGCATGGGGGCTAATGCCTGTTGTAAATCCTCTCACTTTGAGAGGCTGAGGCAGGAGGATTGCTTGAGCCCAGGAGTCCAAGGCTGCACTGAGCTATGATCTCGCTGCTTCACTTCAACCTGCGTGACAAAGCAGGACCCCATCTCTTTAAAAAAATGAATAAACTAAAATAAAAAAGAGGACAGATTTTGCCAGAATATTGAAAAATAAAAGTAAAAAATATATTACATGAAATTAATCAGGTAATCATATCAACTTGTAAAATAATGTTTCACAGAATATCTTCAGTGCTGAATATAATAAGTCCTGATTTTTGTGTGTGTGTAAATGTGAAGTTTTCTTCTTTTTTAGAGGCAGAATGTCAGTCTGTCACCCAAGCTGGAGTGCAGTTGTGCGAACATGGCTCACTGAAGCCTTAACCTCCAGGGCTCAAGTGATCCTCCTGCCACAGCCTCCTGAGTCGCTGGGACTACTGGTGTGCGCGCCAAGCTCTGATAATTTTTTTTGTAGAGACAGGGTCTCACCAAGTTGCCCAGGCTGGTCTTGAACTCCTAGGCTCTAATTATCCTTCTGCCTAAGCCTCCCAAAGTGCTGGGATTACAGGTGTGAGCCACTGTGCCTGGTATGATTTACCAACATTTATCAATGGATTTACTCTGTTACCAATTTCTGTATCATGCAGCTCTTTATAGAGGCCATTAATATTAAAGCTGATTGAAAAAACATCACACATGTATATACTTCAGTGATACAGTAATTTGATTTGGAGACTGATTCAGTGACACTGCAAATATTTTCTCTGAAATAGTCTGCACGTGCATAGGAGATTTTTTTCATACTCCCTAAGCTTCTGAAGATTAGCCTTGTAAATACTCCGACTGAATCTTCAGCACCAGGCCATTTTGACTTCCTACCTGCTTCTGAAGCTTTTTCTCTGCTAGCCTGGTCAGATGAAAGTTTTTTTCTTTTCTTCCTCTCTTTCTTTTGAATTTTTTTTTTTTTTTTTTTTTTTTTTTGTGGCTTCTTAGACACTGTAAACATTTGGGACATGCATCTCACTTGGAAGCAAGAGAAACTCTCTGTTTCAATCAGCTTCCTGGGGTGCAGGATTTAGATCAAAGCACAGTGGTGGCTGACCACTTGGGTCTAAAATAACAAAATATATTTCTATATTAATTAGGAGGCAGTGATGCAGTAAGAGAAAGTTTCTCCTTAAAGTTGTAGGAAGTAACATTTAAAAATTTACATGAAACAGTAGAAATGCATTACACTGAAATTCTAGTTAATTTATACCTTAACCTATTAGTATGTCAGATGAATACTTTTAATTTTACTCACAATTTCCCCATCTATTTTTCCAGTTACCTAACTAAATAAAAGCAAATAGAAGACAAACTTTATCATTAGCACTCTATCGATGTAAGACAATACTGCTTAAGTGTTGACCTTAAGCTAAGAGATATTTCTTTCAAATAATTAGTGTGAAAATGATCACTGATGCCATCTATAATTTAAGTCATAATAAGTGTTTTTGTCAGTTAATCAACATATATCATATGAATTCCAACTCTGAAGGTAACACCAAGAAAATACTAGGTGAATAATAGTTTCAGGGTTATCAGGGTTAATAAATACAAGCACAGAATGGAAACAGAATTATTAACTCAAAGATCAATTCTCCTCATATAAAGGCTAACTAAATTAAAATAAAATCCCGTAAATTTATTTACTGTTTCTGTAACAGCAAAAAATCGATTTGCATTCCAGTCTTGCCACAATGGTTATTTCCCAATTTCTACATCAAAATCTTACCTAAGTTTGACCTGAACTGCATCAAAGTTGTACCTTGAGAAATCTTATTTTCACTTTTTCATTTTCTCTTCTCAGCTCATAGGCAAACATATATTTGTGACAAAGACCTATTAATATTTTTTGTAACTTTGGTAAGAGGCATCCTGTCTTTCTTTACACTCCTATCTCATTATCTATTATTATTATTATTTTTTTAACAGACAGGGTCTCACTCTGTCATCCAGGCTGGAGTGCGGTGGTGCAATCACAGCTCACTACAGCCTTGAACTCCTGGACTCAAGTGATCCTCCCTCCTCAGCCTCTTGAGCCACCATGACCAGATGTGCATGCTACAAAAATTATTTTTTGTAGAGACAGGGTCTTACTTTGTAGCCCTGGTTGGTATCAAACTCCTGGCTTCAGGTGATCTTTCTACCTCAGCCTCCCAAAATGTTGGGATTACAGGCATGAGCCATTACACCTGGACTAGGACATTATCTTGTTTACACTATTCTAAACTTCATTCACTTTATTATTACAGAAGCCTATATTTTTCACTAGTTCATTGTCTTCTTCCAACTGTCTGAAATATAATCATTGGAATAAACTTTTAAAATGTTGTTTGATCACATCAACTCTAACACTAACGAAAAGAAGTTGTAGATAGAAGAAATAAGCTCTAATGTTTGATAGAAAACTGAGGTGACTATACTTAGCAGAAATATTTTCTATATTTCAAAGTAACTAGAAGAAAGGACTTAAAATGATACCAAAACATGGGAATGGTAAATACTCAGCTGGGCATGGTGGCTCATGCCTGTAATCCCAGCACTTTGAGAAGCCAAGGTGTGTGAATCACTTGAGCTCAGGAGTTCAAGACCAGCCTGGGCAACATGGCAAAACCCTGTCTTTACAAAAAATTAGCCAGGCGAGATGATGCATGTCTTTAGTCCCAGCTACCTGGGAGGCTGAGGTGGGAGAATTAACTGAGCCTAGGAAGTTGAGGCTGAAGTTAGCTGTGATCATGCCATTGCACTCTAGTCTGGGTGACACAGTAACATTCTGTCTCAAAAAAAAAAAAAAAAAAAAAACTGGGAAAAATACTCAGGCTGTGGATACAGCAGATACCCTGAATTGATCATCACACATTCTATTCATGTAGCAAACACTCACCCATACTCCCATACATATGTAAAATATTACATATTAATAAAAGAAAATAAGAAATGGAAAAAGAAAACAAATCTTAAACAGAAAAGAATACACTTAAAAAGAAAAATATTTCCAAACTTCACATCCTGATACTTCAGGTTGCTAATCTTAAATAAATGTTAGTAAGCACACGAATTACACAGAGATATTTTTAAAAATCCAGAATCAGAAATTCTTATTAAATTGGTCTGGTAAGAGTCACCAGAATCTACACTTTAGCAAATATTTTAAGCAACTCTAGCACACCTCGCCCTAGAATATACTTTGAGAAACTTAATCCTAAGTCTTACTCACTGGTAAGTTTTGTGAACAATTTGGTCTAGCTAACAAAAATGGTTTTTTAAATTTTTCTGATTCTGTTACTATGCTAACCCAATTGCCAATATTTTACTATTTATGTTTTGTGTGTGTGTGTGTGTGTGTGTGTGACGGTGTCTCACTCTGTTGCCCAGGCTGGAGTACAGTGGCGCGATCTCGGCTCACTGCAATCTCTGCCTCCCGGGTTCACACCATTCTCCTGCCTCAGCCTCCCAAGTAGCTAGGACTACAGGCACCTGCCACCATACCCGGCTAATTTTTTGTATTTTTAGTAAAGACGGGGTTTCACCATGTTAGCCAGGATGGTCTCAATCTCCTGATCTGTGATCCACTCGCCTCGGCCTCCCAAAGTGCTGGGATTACAGGCACGAGTCACCGTGCCCGGCCCCATTTATGTTTTATAATCCACTGCAAATTTTAAATATCTACTAACTTTCATATATACTCTAAAGCTGTCCCCAATTAGTGCCAGACATAAGTCAACTTTTTTCCCTGCGCAATTGTAGTCCTAGTTTCATATGACGTTTATTATATACTGCTTGCATAGTTCTCCATTACTACATTAAAAAGTGCCATAAATTTAGTAGCTCAAAACAACATCCACTTATAAATCACAGTTCTGTAGGTCAGAATTCCACAACAGTGTTGTTGGCTTCTCTGCTCAGTCTGTAATCAAGGTGTCATCTGGAGCTTAGGATCCATTTTCAAGCTCATTTATGTTATTGGTAAAATTTACTCCCTTGCATTTTTAGGGCTAAAGTTTCTACTTTGTTGCTGGCTATTAATCAGGAACACTCTCAGGTCTTCAAGGATGTACCCAGGTCCTTGTTACCACAGCCCCCTTGATATCACCTAAGAGAACTCCCATGTGGATCCATCTCACTCTTCTAATCACTCTATTTTACCAGCTGGAGAAAACGATCTGCTTTTAAGAGGTTCATGTGATTTAACTCAGCCTCACTTGGATAATCTCCCTATGTCAATGTCAGCTCTGCCACGTAATATAACCTAATCATAGGAGTGAAATTCCTTAAATTCACAATTGACAATTAACACCAAAGTGTTAGACAATTTTGAAACATTTTTAGCAATCTTGTTTTAATCTCTTCTTAAATATATGTTTCTAGAGAACAAGGACAATGCATTACCCGTTTTTGTGTATCATGAATCACCTGTGTAATGCATCAAACACAATAGCATTCAATAAATAATTGTTGAATGAATGGGCCCTTCATGTGATAACCTCTTTTCTGATTCATTAAATTTAAATGAACTAATAGAATTGGGCCTAGCAAAAGTAAATGTATAGTCAGTCATTCACTCTTGAAGAGATTGAAACAGTTGAGAACTTTACATACTGAGTTCTCTATTTTATTTATCTTGGTGAATAGCAATACCATCTATCAAAGTCCCTTGCTGTCAGAAGGCATAGCAAATGAAACCACCTAAAAATGAAACAGAGAAAAAATTTTAAAATAAACAACTCTTTAATGTACTGTGGGATAAAATTTTCAAGTGACATAATATTTGATTAACTGAAGAGCAAAAAAGAGAGAGACAAATAATCTGTCAAGTAATAATGAGCTCATTTTTTTCAAATTTGATGAAAACTATAAACCCATATACCCAAGCAGTTCAATTAACCTCAAGTATAAGTAATATGAAGAAAATCATGCAAGACACACCACCACGGAATTTCTTGCAATGAGTAAAAAAATACTAAAGTGAGAAAAATATTAAATACCTCTAGAGAACTAGATAACCCAGAAAGAAATAGAATTTGTAAGTGAAAATTCTCCTACTATGAAAACTTTAGAAGAATAACTTCCCTGGCAAATTCTACCAAATATTTAAGGGAGAAGCAACACCAATTCTACACAATAGAGTACAGAATACTGAAATAAAATAAATATTCCCTACTAATGTTATGTGACCACAATTAACACAATATCAAAACTAGACGAAGACATTGAGAAAAATAAAACAACAGATCATACACGTCCTGAATAAATGTAAAATTTCTCAGTGAAATACTAACAAATGGAATTCAAAAGCATCCAAATATATTACTTTATGACAAAGCAGAGTTTTTCCGGCAATAAAGGTTGGTTAAAAACCTGAAGATCAATCAATGGAGACTTTTGGTTCCAAAATGGCAGCATAGATGCAAGCTGGTTTCACCTCTCCCCAGCATGAGAAAACAGAAAACAAATATACAGTGCTGGGATTATCACCAGCAATATCCCAAAACTCAAATATGAGGAAGTCAGTTTCCAGAGCTACACAGAAATTAAAAGCTCTGAGGAGATGGTAAGAGAATCAGATTTACATATCCATGATGCCCCTTCCTCCAATCAGGAAGCATCAGAAGTGCCTAAAGGCAAATATATCTCTGACAATGGTCAGAAACAAAGAGGGGAGGTGGGACTACTATCCCCAGCCCTGGAAACTCTGCCCTGTACCTTGGCCAAAGGAGATGCCAAATCAGTGTGGCTATTCAACAGCAACATGCTGTTAAGAGGTATGTGCCACAGATCCCCTGGGCACAAACCCCTAGAGAGTCTTTCCACACGGCTGATATCCCATTTGTGACCTCCCCAATTCCATATTAATATCACTCTGATTGGTTCCTAGAGTGGAGGCAAACCTTGGCTTAAGGTGCTGTATAATACCAAAAGAAGACAGTGGCCTAGTTGGGAAAAATGTAAGAAATTCAAAGTTAAATTACAAATAACCTCTAAGAAAACATATCCAATAAAAAAAGTCAAAAATAGACAATTGGAATAAATAATGAATTCTTTAATGCAAAGTCATAGATGTACATCCACAAGAAATGGCAACAAACATGGAACTATGACCTCTTACAATGAACAAACCAAGAAACCAGTGACTGACCCTAATGAGATGGCAATACATGAGGACTCTAACCAAGAATTCAAAATAGCAGTTTTAACGAAACTCAGAGATCTCCAAGGTAACACAGAAAAGCAATCTAGAAGCTTTATCAGAGAAATTTAACAAATCAATTGAAATTAAAAAAAAACAAATCTTGCAACTTAGAAATATATTTGCTGAACTGAAAAATTCATTGGAGGCTCTCAAATCGATGAAGAGATGAAAGAATTGGTGTGCTTGCAGACAGGCTATTTAAAATTACACAGTCAGTGGAGAAAAAAAGAATGAAAAAAATAAAGATTGCCTGTAAGACATATAAAATTAATGAAGATCAAAGCAGAAATACATGAGAATAAAAAAATACAGAAAATCAATAAAATGAAAAGGTTTTTTTGTAAAGAGAAACAAAATTGACAAGCCTTTAGATAGACTAAGAAACTGAAAGAAGAAGACTCAAATAGACTCACACACAAAAAAGGGGACATAACTGAGACCACAGAAATACAAAGGGTCATTAGAGACTATTATGAACAACTATATACCAACAAATTTGAATACCTACAAGACATAGATAAATTCTTGAACACATACAACCTACCAAGATTAAGCCACGAAGAAATGGAACACCTCAGTGAAGCAATGATGAGTATCAAGATTGAGGCTGTAAAAAGTATTCCACCAAATAAAATCCCAGACCTGATTTCTTCAGTGCTAAATTGTATTAAACGCTTAAAGAAGAACTAATAATACCAAGTCTACTCTTCAGAATAATTGAAGAGAAGTAATACTGTTAAACTAATTCCTTGAGGTCAGCATTACCCTTATACCAAAACCAGATAAGGGCAAGGCCAGTATCATTGATAAACATAGATACAAAAATCCTCAGCAAATCTGGCCAACTGAATTCAACAACTGAATTAAAAAGATTACTCACCGTGATCAAGTGGTTTCATCCCAGGAATGCAGAGATAATCACCATATGCAAATTAATAAATGTAACATGTCACATTAACATAATTAAGAACAAAAAACATACGATGATTTCAATAGTCACTGAAAATGTGTTTGATAAAATTCAATGTTCTTTTGTGGAAAAAACTCTCAACAAACTGGATATATAAGAAACATACTTCAAAATAGTAAGGGCCAGAACAGGCACAGTTGCGCTCACCTGTAATTGTAACACTTTGGGAGGCCGAAGTAGGAGAATTGCTTGAGCTTATGAGTTTGACACCAGCCTGAGCAACATACTGAGGCCTCATCTTTACAAAAACTTTGTGGTGGCAAACACCTGTTGTCCCAGCTACTCGGGAGGCTGAGACAGGAGGATCACTTAAGCCTGGAAGGTCAAGGCTGCAGTGAGCCATGATCACACCATTGCACTCCAGCCATGGTGGCAGACCAAGACCCTGTCTCAAAATAATAATAATAATAACAATAAAGGCCATAAATAACAAATCCATAGCCAACTGCATACTGAATGGGGGACAAACTGAAAGTCTTCCTTCCAAGATCCTCTACAAGACAAAGATACCCAACCCTTCAACACTTTTATTCAGCAAAATACGGGAAGTATTGGACAGAGAAATTACATAAGAAAAATAAATAAAGGCCATCTAAATTAGAAAGGAAGATCAGATCAACCTTGTATACAGATAACATGATCTTACATTTTGAAAAACTTAAAGTTTCCACCAAAAAAAGTTAGAACTGATAAATGGATGTAGTAAGGTTGCAGGAGACAAAGTCAACATACAAAAATCAGTCGCACTTACATGTATCAACAGCAAAAAGTCTAAAAATAATAAACCAACCCCATTTACAATAGCTAGAAAAAATATAAACTTCCTATGAATCAATGTATTCAAAGATGTAAAAGATTTATGCCAGAAAAACTAGAAAACACTGATAAGAGAAATTGAGGGGGACAAAAACAATCAGAAGTATATTCCAAGCTCATGGATTAAAATAATTACTATTGTATGGAATATGACAATAACATTTAAAGAAATTTACAGATTCAATGCAGTTCCTTGCAGAATACCACAACATTCTTCACAGTAGAAAAACAACTTTAAAATTTATAAGGAAATGCTAAAGGCCCCAAATAGCCAGCACAATTCTGAGCAAAACAAAGCTAGAAGTATCACACTACCTGACTTCAACATACATCACAATGCTACAGTAACCAAATCAGCATGGTACTGGCATAAAAATAGACACATAGACCAATGGAACATAATTGAGGATCCAGACATAAATCCAAGCATTTACAGCCAACTCATTTTTGATAAAGTTACCAAGAACACACAATGAGGACAGTCTCTTTATAAATGGTGCTTGAAAAATTGCATAATCACCTGCAGAAAAATGAAACTAGATCCTTGTCTCTAACCATATGCAAAAATTAACTCAAAGTGGATTAAAGTTCTAAACAAATGACTCAAAACTATAAAACTACTAGAAGAAAATGTTGCAAAAAATACTTCAGGACACTGATCTGAGCAAAATTATTTTGCATAAGACCCAAAGAGCACAGGCAATCAATGCAAAAATAGACAAATGGGATCACACTGAACTAAAAAGTTGCTGCAAAGGAAAAGAAACAATCAACAAAGTGAAGAGACAACCCATAAAATGGGGGCAAACAGTTACAAACTATCCATTTGACAAGGGATTAATAACCACCATATATAAGGAGCGCAAACGACTCAATAGCAAAACAAACAAAAAATTTAACAATGGGCAAAATATATGAATATACATTTCTCAAAAGAAGACATGCAAATGGCTAACAGATAAAAATGCTCAACTCACTTATTATCAGAGAAATTCAAATCAAAACCACAGTCAAATATTATCTCAAACCAGTTAGAATTTCTTTTATCAAAAAGAAAAGGAATAATGGATGCTGGCTTAGATATGGAGAAAGGGAAACCCTAGTATATGATTGGTGGGAATGTTAGTCAGTACAGCCACTAGGGAAAACAGTATGACAGTTCCTCAATAAACTAAGAATAGAACTACCATGTGATCCAGCTATTCCACTACTGGGTATGTATCCAAAAAAAAAAAAAACGAAATCCATACATTGAAGAGAACCTCTTTCTTTAATAAATTGCTCAATCTCAGGTATGTCTTTATCAGCAGCATAAAAATGGACTAATACAATAGCTAACATTCCAGTGGGAATGACTGAAGTCTTCCCCTATAGTTAAGTACCAGGTAAGAGTGTCCACCCTCACCACTTATATTCAACATGGCAAAGAATCCCCTAACCGAAGCCATCACCCAAGAAAAAGCAATAAAGTCAATGAGATTCAAAGAAGTAAAAACCAAATTTATTGTCATACAACATTATCACGCTTAGAAAACTCTTAAGAATCTACAAAAAAATGCTATGCAAAATAATCAGTGAGTTTTGCAAGGTGGGAAGACATAAGATAAAAATATGAAAATCAACTATATGTGTATATACTGACAATCAACAATTGGAAATAAAATGTGGAAAATATTACCATTTACAATAGGGTCACAATTAAATAAAAATAATCTAAACAAAGAAATAATATATAAAGTTAAATCTGATACAATTTGCAAGACTTGTATACTGAAAATTAGGGAATATTTCCAAGAAAAATTAAAGAAGACTTAAAGAAAATGAGTGCGATAATGTATTCATAGATCATAATACTCAATGTTGCTTAGATGTAGTTCTCCAAAAAATGATTACAATGAAATGCCATTCAACATTCTCATAGGGTTTTTTGTTTGTTTGTTTTATTTGTTTTTTTCCTCTGAATTAAGAAGCTAATTCCAAAATTCATATGGAAATGCCAAGATATCTGAATAGCCAAAACAGACTTGCAAGAAAACCAAACCAAAAAAACAAAGTTGAAAGACTTAAATCACTCAATTTCACGATTTTATTAAGCTACAGTAATCAACTCAGTGTGGTTTGGTCTAAAAGTAGAGAAGTAAATAAATGGAACAGAACAGAGAGCCCCATGATCGATCCATGCATATATGGTCAAATAATCTTTGATATAGGTATGAAGGCAACTGAAGGGTGAAAGGGTTGTCTTTTCAACATATGGTAGTGGAAGAATTAAATATCCTTCCTAAAATATAAATTTTAATGCACATCTCATGCCAGACACAAAAGTTAATTAAAAATCAATCATCAGTCTAAATGTAATGCCCCAAACTATAAAATTTATAAAAGAAAATAAAATCATTGTGACTTTAGGATAAGTCAAGATGTCTTGTATATGACAAGAAAAGTACACTCCATAAAGAAACAAACAGAAGCATTGAAATTCATCAAAATTAAGAACTTCTGCTCTTAAAATACACTCTTAAGAAAATAAATAAATAAGGCACACATCTGAAGAAAATGTTTTCAAATCACTTATCTGCTAAATTACTGTTTTTCAGAATATATAAGACTCTCAAAACCTAGCAATAAGAAATGAACAGCACAGCCGAGGCAGGCGGATCACGAGGTCAGGAGATCGAGATCATCGTGGCTAACACGGTGAAACCCTGTCTCTACTAAAAAATACAAAAATTAGCCGGGCATGGTGGCAGGTGCCTGTAGTCCCAGCTACTCAGGAGGCTGAGGCAGGAGAATGGCGTGAACCCAGGAGGCAGAGCTTGCAGTGAGCCAAGATCACGCCACTGCACTCCAGCCTGGGCGACAGAGCAAGACTCCGTCCCAAAAAAAAAAAAAAGAAAAGAAAAAAAAAGAAATGAACAGCAAAATAATAAAATGTACAAAAGATAAATTACCAAGTAAAATAAAAAGGTAGCAAATAAGCACATGAAAATATGTTCAACATCATTAATCTTCTGAGAAATGCAAATTGAAACCACAATGAGATATAACTACCTTAACTAACCATTAGATTAACTAAAATTAAAAAGACCAACTATACAACATGTTGTTGGGGATGTGAAGGAACAGGGACTCTCATACACTGATGGTAGAAATGTAATGGTAGAACCAATTTGGAAAATAATTTAGAACTTTCCTAAAAAGGTAAACATGCACCCACCAAATGACTCAGACATTCCAATCCTATATATACACCCAATAAAATGACCGTATGTCTAGAAAAAAACATTCAGGGCAGATTTATTGTGGTAACCAAAAGCTGGAAAAAAACAGAATGTCTAGCAGCAGCTTAATGGATAAAATGAATACTAATCACAATTAAAAGGAAAATACTATTTATATATGGAATAACATGAATAAATCTTAAAACAATTTTATTGAGTGAGAGGCCAGATTCCATGAAATAAAAAGAGTACATATTGTATAATTTCATGTACATAAATTTTTATAAAATATAAGCTAATCTATAGTGATACATAAAAACAGTAGATCAGTAGTTGTTTGGACACAGGGATAGTGGAGCAAGAAAAGGCACAAGGTAGGAAATACCAAGGGGTACAAGGAAACTGTTGAGAGTAACAGAATGTTCATTGTCTTGGTGGTGGTAGTGATGGTGATGGTTGTAGTACTGTATACATATATCAAAGCTTATCAAATTACATACTTTAAAGATGGGTGTTTTAGTGTATGTCACATACATTTCACTCATATGTCAGTAAAACTGTTTTTAAAAATGAGGGCTAAGACTGATAACCAAGAGATACTCTTCCAGAGTACATGGAGGTTCCACCAAGCACAAGCATCCCTCAGAAGCAAGGGGATACAGGAGAGGAAAGTTCAAGAATATTCACTAAAGGCATTCTGAGCACTCAACTTTGGGAGGCCCACAGCAGGTAAGAGTGAAACTCCTTGAAAAAATGAAGGCTTTCAACTACAAAGACTGAGAGGTTAGGGGATGTGAGGCAAGACATAGGCATTCGAGGCTTTTACAAGCTACAGGGCCACTACCTGCTCAATTTAGATGAAGTCACAACAGTGCTAAAGAGAAGTCTGAGGCATGGAACGCAGGGAACAAGATGGGAGAGCAAAGAGAACATCTCAGCAAATAAAAAACCTGGATGCTGAGTTACAATGCATGGAGAGATACCCCACAGTTCCAAAAATTGGCAGTTTCTCTGTGAAGCACAAGCAGATCTCTGAAATCACAGCAGTGCTTAGAAACGAAAGCCTGTATCAGAAAGTCCTGATCCCGTTTTCAAAACATTTGAAGCCAGTGTTGAAATAAATAAAACTTAAACTGCAAAAAACCAGCAAACTACAGATCATCGTTTTTTTTTTTTTTTTTGCTCCCAGTTTAGCAGTCTGACTTTCTAAAGGTAAAAATAATGTATCTTAGTCTCTATTGTCATCTATTTTTTGTTGTACCAAATACAGATCTGAGATTTGTAGTACAAATTCAAATAATCTAACATATTTTAATTAAAATATCTAAATTAAAAAGAGGGCGTGGCAGAAATATTCGAAGAGAGAGCTCCCAACTTAAAAACACTGATAATCCTGAAATCCAAGAGTCTTATTTAACCTCAATCAGATCAAATAAAAAGAAAACTACACTTTACCGGAAAGGCTGACATGGGAGAATCACTTGAGGCCAGGAGTTTGAGGTTGCAGTGGCTATGATCACACGTGTGAAAAGCCACTGCACTCCAGCCTGGGTAACATAGTGACCCCACATGCCCCACCAAAAACAACAACAAACAAAAGCACACCTAAGCACATTATAATGAAAACACCAAAAGCCAAAGATAAAATATAGACATTAAAAGCACCCAGAGGACAATGGCACACTGTCCACAAGGGCAAAGTATTATGCATGATGACTTTCTTAAAATAATGGAGGCAAGAAGACAAGAGAATACAAATAAATCTTCAAAGTGCTAGAGAAAAGAAAGTTTCAATCTAAAATTTTATATCCACTGAATATATCTTTCAAAAATTAAAGCAACATAAAGACAACCTAAGAATGAAAAAAGTTGAGAGAATGCATCTTTATTTAACTGTACTAAAGAAATACTAAAACAAAACAACACAAAACAAAAAAAAACCTTAGTCTGAAGAAAAAAATAGCACTAGCTGGGACTCCAATTCTGTAAGAAGGAATAGAGCAAGAAAGTAAATAAAGTCATGCTACACTAAGTTTCTAAATGTCTGTTCAGTAGCATAATAATATTTAATGTTGTAACTTAAAGACAGAAGCAACTACTGAAAAAATAACACAAAGAAGTTTAGTTAAAATAATCAATATAGAATATAAAGTAATATATTCATAATATTTAATTTACTGAAGAAAATAATAGAATACCTGAACAGATGAACAAAACAAATAGGATAAATATGCAATCAATACCAAGTTGGGAGACTTGAACCCAATACATTAATTATTACACTGAATGTAAATGGAACAAACTTTTCAATTAAAATCTAAGAGTATCAAACTGTGTGTTTAAAGTGTGCTTGAAGTATTAGAAAGCATGTTTTAAAGTAAGGACACTTTGAATTTAGACATTGACGCGTTAAAAAATTAAGGCAGAAAAACCTATGCAATACAAAGATTAAGTAGAAGAAAACTGGCTTAGCTACATTAATGTAAGACAAAACAGACTTAAAGACATAGACATGGAAAGATGTGTCATATAATAACACAAGAATTAACCTATCAAGAACAAATGGCAAGACTAAATGTGTATGCACTAACAGAAATTCAAAAGATACAAGAATTGACTGAATTAAAAGAAGTAGAAAACTCTACATTTATAGTTAGAGATTATAGCACATATCTTTCAGTAATGGATAGGACAAATGGATTTTTAAAAATCTGTACGAATAAAGAAGAGTTAACACTAAAAGACCTAATTGTCTTTGCAGATCACTACACACCACTAACTGCATAATGCATACTTCTTTCAAGTGCTCATAAATATTTTCCAAAGTAAAGTATATATTCAGCTATAAAAGGTATCAATAATTATCAAAAAATTGAAATCATACAGAGCATATTATCTGATCACAACTATATTAAATTAGATATCAATAACAATAAGATATGTAGACATTCCAAATATTTGGAAAATAAAGCACAGTCTTCTAAATAACTCATGGATAAAAGAATAAATCATGTGAGAAATTGGAAAACATATTAATTGAAGAATTATAAAATGCAACAGAATGTGGAGAACACAGTGAACATATTTCTTAGAGGAACATATATAGTTTTAAAATACTTATAGTTCAGATACTCAGAAACCAAAAAAGAGGTAAAAATTTACCATCTAAACTCCCACCCTAAGAAACTAGAGAAAAGCAAATTAAAACCAAAGTCAGTAGGAGAAAGGAAGCAATAAAGACAGAAGTGAAGTATTTCATTACTCAAAGAAATAGATGAATAATGGAGAAAAATCAATGGAAGTAATAGTAGTGTTTTTGATAAACCTAATAGAATTCATAGACCTCTACAGAGATTTATCTACAAAAAAGAGAGAAGAAATAAATAACTGATAGCAAATAAAATATTGTGACTCACTGCAAGTTTTATGGACTATGAGGAAAATAAAGTATTCTGACCTAAAGATTTCTTTGAACAAATACAAAAACACTAATAAAAAATTTGTAAAAATCTATACATTGGACTTCACTTTAAAAACTCCTTTTCTCAAGAAACCACATTAAAACAATATGTAAGAACTACACAGTGGGAAAAATATTCCCTTTACATATGTCTGAGAAAGCAGTTGTATACTGAATATATTAATAATTCTTACAATTCAACAGCAAAAATACTAACAAATAAATATGGGCACAATAGCCTCAAACTGGAAATAACTCAAATGTCCATCAATAGGAAAATATATCAAAAGATATTGTGGCAGATGCATGCCACATGATAATACAGATAAATTTCATAGACATTTAAACAAAAAAAGCCAGACACTAGACAATATATACTATATAATTAACTTACATATATATTTTAAACAGAAAGAAACACAGACTGATAGAAATCAGAAAGGGGTTGCTCTCGGTGGTGGTAGTAAAGTCCAATGTATGAATGTTTTGATTTTTGATTAGTGTTTTTTTGTGTTTTGTGTCTGAAAAGTATGTATGACCCCAACTATGTAACATCCTGGAAAAGGCAAAACTATGGAAAGAGGAAAAAGATTAGTGATTGCCAGATGATTGGGGGTGAGAGAATGCATAGGTGGAGCACAGAGAGTTTTTAGGGCAGTAAACCTATTCTAAATAATATCATGGTGTGTATTATAATATACGTATTATATATTAATTATTAATATATTATATAATATATTATATATGTATAATATGTATAATGATACATCTATCCAAACCCATAGAATACACACCATCAACAATGAACCCTAAGGTAAACTATGGACTTTGGATAATGATGATAAGTCAGTGTAGGTTCACTGATTGTAGCAAATGTACTATTCTGGTGAGGGATGTCACAAATAGCAAAGACCGGACATGTGTGGGGGCACAGAGTACAGGAGAAATCTCCATACCTTCTCTCTGTTTTATCTTATATATCTATGAAAAATATTGCAGGTTACTTCTTTCCTTTGTATGTGATTAATTCACTAAATGTGCCTGTCACGGGAAACACCCCAAAATAATTTATGTAGCCAGCAGCTCATGAAAAATGGAACTGTGATCTTATGATGAAGAGTCCACTCACTTTCTTCTTAAGAGAACAAGACCAGCATGTAGCATGAGTTTCTTCTAACAATAGGAAGTCAGTAACCACCAATTAATAGTAAAATAACAGAAGACTGCAGAATAGAATATGCTATTCATAATTCCTGGAGATTCCCAACTATCTACCCCCAGTTGAGGCCCCTGAAATGATACTTATTGTGATAATATGGTCATAACTGCAGGTCATGACCCATAATAAACCAAAGAAATAAACACCAGAACACTCCTGAAAATGCATCTCCTTGCCTACCTGAATTTATGCTCTGTTGCAAGAGCTTGCATAGCTCCAATAGTGTTCAGCATAACTGATTAAATAGGACCTCCCGTGAACTCCTTAATTGGTTAAGATGGAGAGAGCAGGGGATGGATATTTCATAGCATTATATAGAAACACTATGGGCTTCCATTGATTAAATAGCAACACCCTTCTACACTACACAAAAATTTCCATGGTGCTGCATAATGTAGATTTGTTTTCTGCTAAACTCCAAAAAGAAACTGAATCTTCCCACTAGGGAGAAGCAAGAATATTATCAATGACCCTGCTATCACCTCATCAAAGAATGTTGACTGAGCAAAATTAGGGCTGAAGCAGAAGAGACCATTCACAGAGGCTTCACTTTAGAGACACAAAGTTATGACACTGTGTGCCTATCAAAGAGCACACAATGTGGGTTTAGCATCATGTTTTGCCAACTGCATGTATCCTAAAGTTAAAGGATCTTTCCAGGTAATGTATCTAGAAATACCTATATTCAGATGTGAAGATTCAGATGCCTAAAGTCAACATAATCAAGTAATAATTACCATTTGTAGTATATAAAATTTATCAAATGAGGCTAATATCTGTTTGTGTAGGTAACATATTAAATACAACATGATTTCTGTTTCTGACAATTTAGATATTGTGGTGGAAGAAATGACAAGGAAAAGAGTGCAAGTGGTTTTACATTTCAATCCTGGACTGGAAATATTTCACTTGCTCCTCCAGATCCTTTGCCCCCTCTTCACTGTTTTGTTCCCTGAACAAAGGTCAGCAACTATGAACTGCATCAACTGACTCACCTGCCACCTGGGTTCCATTGGATCAAATCATAGTGCTAGGGGAAGATCATAGTGCAGGAGGGGAGCAAAGTTCTGTTTGTTTATTCCCTGGCTCCCTTCCTTTCAGGTCACTGGGGTTAGGTGGAGCTCTTCATAGAGCTTTCTCTTCAGGTTCTACTATCTCTTCCTTCCTCTTTTGACTTCAAGCCCGTAAGTGATATTGACCCTCTTTGCCATCAGATGCTGCACCATTCCTGGTTGTCATCTTCCAGTGTAAATAATCTCTTTATTTGTCTTCAGTTACCTAGTTTGAGTGTGTCATCTCCTTCTTGCCTGTATCCCAACTGCTACAGAAACAAAAGAGCAGTTGTTCTTTTTCTCAAACATTTTCAAATACTTTTTCTGTAGTAGAAGCATAGGCTCAATTCAGAAAGAGCTGCCAAAGAACATTAAGAGTCAAGATATAGGCAGAAGGAGCAGAGTCATACAAATAGATTTTGTTTAAATCAGGAATTCAGAATGACATTAAGAACTTGGAGAGAGCTGTAAATATTATAGAAAAGTAACTAGTGGTGGGCATTTTGTCAATTTTATTAGAGCAAAATCTCCATAGCATTATTGTTGATAAAGACATGGTATTTAAAATAAATTTGAACAACATGTATACAAAAAATATTAATTTCCGGCAAATTGTACCATAGGAGCCCTGATGTAAAAAAAAAAAAAAAAAAAAACCCAGCAAAAACTAAGAGGAGCCCAAGGCAAACAGGAAAACAGGAAATAAGCAAAGCTTGAATAATGTCAAAAAATCCAGACTGACTCAAAATATTTTCTTAGCTGTTTTAAGCTAAAGTATTCTACCATTCCATCATGAAAAGGTCCATTAGATTATTGTATCAGAACCCGGTGGTAAATTTTTATAATGTTTTGCATATGTGTAGTAGATCACTTTTACATAATTTGTTGAGCCATTCATTTAATTCGAAACAACTGCCTTAACATTTTTTCCTCTCTACTATGGCCCTGTCCCTTGACCTCCTGATTGGGCTCCCGACCAAGCTGTGCCAATCAGAATGCTTCATCTGGGAACCTGGAATTAAGGTAAGGGACAGAATTACAGTTACACTATGTGTACAGAATATAGTGTGCAAATTTGGAAACCATGGGTAATCGTCTATCCTCTCTGTTGTGGGTCCTCAGATCCAGAGAAAGCTGGTCTGCAGAGGAAGGAGAATTAAGCAGGTGTAGATGGGCAGAACACAAGTTGAGAGTAACAGAGAGAGTGTCTTAAGTTCCTGAAAGCTGCCTGCTTCCTCCTAGTAGTCTCCGGTGAGGACCAGGTACATTCCTGCCAAATTTTGGTTCTGCAAGATGATATAGTCATATAACAAACAATGCTATATAATTTATTTTTTTCCTTTGGCTTAGCTTATATTGACTTCTGTCACTTGTAATTATAGTCACAATACAATATTAACTTTCCAGAGTGTGGATCCAATCATTTTATCTCAGAAAGTAACAGCTTAAAGAATTCTTCCAAGATGGATATTTAGATTAGGTGAACCATACCTAAGGATTGTAGTCAAGATTCTTGAACTCTCTTCATCTAATTTGCCTTTGAGAGACCTTTTCCTTTATCTTGATTCAACACATTATGCTTTTATTGTCATGCAATCCAAGCACATATCAGGCAAGATCTTGAGAACTTTGGATTATAAGTATCATTCTACCTAAATAATTAAGTTGAAGAAAAACATAAGGATACATGGTGAAATACAGGCCAGAATGGAGCACGAAGGCTGTCATTTCTTCCTGATTTATGACATGACTTCAGGAAGGCCCAACAGGCAGAAAGTTTAGCCATTTTTATAAGATCAAAATTGGGTTTTCTAGATATAATAATAGGTAGAATTTATTGCATAGTTTTTGTACCTAACATTCCTCCAAATGTCCTACATTGATTAAATAATTTAACTTTTGCAATAACCCTTTCGGTAGTTACTATTTTTATCCCTATTTTACAAATAACTCAGTTGAAGACACAAGAGGTTACAAAACTTGTCCAAGGTGACACCACCATTAAAAGCTGAATAGTCATTAAAGGAAGGCGATCTCTCTCCCCAGCACTTGCTAGCTCATCCACTGTGCTAGCTGCTTCACCTATATCATAAGCACAATATATTTCACAAAACTGCTTCTGTGTGTGACTTAGGCCTAGGAAGAAATAGGGATTTCAGACAAAAGTTATATACATCAAGTCCCAATAATGAAACTCTGATTTTTTGTATTACATTATTATGCATGAAATGCCCATCCCTTCCATATATTTAAAAAAGTCCTAAAACCAATATGCCAATAACAGTTACTTTGAGGCAATACTTAATGTCCTCCTCATATTTGTTCAAGTTATTTTTTAATAAGAAGAAAGTGAAGAAAACCCTCATAACTCAATAGCAATCAAAGCAAAAAAATTATTTTAAAAGATACTGTTACAGTGTATATATTATATATGAAACACTGACTTTCAAACTCAGCAAAATATTTTTAATCCAGCCATATCGCTCCTGAGTAATTATCCTGGCTGTAAACACCAGTAAGTCAAATATAGGAAATGGTATGGCTTGATGTTGTGTTAACCAAGTTAATAAAAATTTTAAATAACAGTAATAAGCTGTTGAGGAGAAAATAAAATGCTATGCTTATGGAGAGCCTAGTAATGACTCTGAGTTAGAGAATTGCAAAGAAATAGAATCAAACAGCCCTGTGCTACAAATTGCTGGAGATGTGGCCTGGTATTAGCAGTAGGAGAAAAGTCTTACTTACAATCATATTGCTAACCATCCATATCAGGAGGCAGAGAACCAGGACCAGAATGCCTAGGTTCAAATACAAAGTCCCTATTTTGGCAGAGTCATACCTATGGCATATTACTTAGTCTCTCAAAACTTAAGTTTTTACCTCTGTAAAGCAATGTTACTAATTAAACACACTTCTCAGGGTTGTTCCAAGGATCAAATAAAAATACATATAAAGTGTTTACCATGATACAGAGAATATGGTAATTGCTCAACAAATATTAGCTAATATTAACAGTAGTGAGCTTGGCTCTTTATCTCTTTTTAATTATATTAGTTTTGTTTACTTCTCTAGGAATATAACCATTATATATGTAAAATGTCAGCATCTTTGATATGAAGGAAAAATGACTGATGAAAGATTAAAGGCAAAGTAACAAAACACTAAGTTTTTAAATTAATAAAATGCACAGATGAAATAGAATGTCCTAGGATTAACCTGTAAATTAACACAAATATGCCACATTTCTAGCAATACCTCAGATATTAGCACATCAAGCCTTCTTTCACTCAAAGAGCTAAAAGACAAGTGTTTGCCTAGAATCTACTTCTTAAGATATTCTTAAAAATTCTCAGAAAAGAGAATGTTCAATCTACACCCCCACAAGTCTCTGAAACCTGAGTTAGCATGATTTTATTCTAGAATACCTAAGTGGGTATGGAAGATCACACATCCAATGAGTTATTAGCTTCCACTTTGCTGTCTCTCTGCCCTGTTGTCCACTGTCAATGCCCTCTTTTGACTCTACTGTTCATTGTCACTGTATTATCCAAGGTCAATCTCTGGTCTGACTGCAGTCTGGGACCCCTGGACCTCTGCTAATCATCATAACCCTTGGGCCACTGCCATTACCTATACTGCTGATAACTTCTCTAAAGCATTGAGCCTGAATACACCTCTCTTCAGTCAGTGGGGGAATGCCTTTCCTTCTGTGTCTCAAGTTGGCTTTGTCAAAGAACTGTAGAACTGTAGAGCTTCTGGTCACATTTCAAAAAATATCACTCAATGCTTACCCAAAATCCTTTCTCCATTTTTTCCTTAATAACAGAACAGGAAGATACACAACTAAACTGAACACCAAATACTCCTTTATCGCTAAGGGTGTTCCTGTGACCAAATGATCCTGTTCAGAGCCTATAGATGTACTTTGAAATTTCCAATGGGTGGAGCTTTAAGGAAAGAAAGATTACAAGAAAATTGCAATCCATCCCCAGTGGGTGGAGCTTTCAGGAAAGAATTCAGCCCTCAGCTTTTTTTCTCTTTTTCATTCTTTTTGTTTGAAATTAGATGAAATTCGGGAGGTGCAATGGTCTTGTTGCTACCATGAGACCAAAAGCATAAGAACAAAATGATATATTCTTAGGAGGAAGTACAAAAAAGATGGAACGATCCTGGCTTCCTAAACATATCAATGAGCCATTGCATTAGTCTTGGACTATGTAACTCTAGACTCCTTATTGTTTGAGACTAATTCATTTCTTGTTCATCTAATTTTTTTATTGTTTAGTGCCAAGAGCATCTCTAACAGGCACAGCTTTTAATAACAGAATGTGTTCCTCTATACTTGAAACTCCTCCTTTTCCCAAAATAGAAATGGCTTACAGCTTGCACAAGAGCATATTAAATCATATGATTACTGGAGTGGCCAGGGAGGGCATAGTGGAGCACAATTTCTTGCCCTGTGTTGACAACACCTTCCACGCAATGATGCTAAGCCTGACCCAGTCTGCCGTACTGTTTTCCTTACATGAGGCAATTTGCTTTTAAATTCCAATTGCCTCTCTTACCAGTGCTCTCCTCTGAGATTTCCCTTCCATCGAAAACAGATTTTTGCCAGGCACAGTGTCTCACACCTGTAATTCCTGCACTTTGGGAGACTGAGACAGGTGGATGGCTTGAACTCAGTTCGAGACCAGCCTGGGCAACATAGTGAGACCCCACCTCTATAGAACAAACAAAACATAATTTTACAAATGAATTGCAAATGTGAACAATGTTCAGGAAACATCCTGTAAGATTTCTGGGAATGTAATAGGGTAGCTGTTCTAACAACTCCTGAATCTCCCATCTAATTTAAGCAGTTTTCAGTTCCTGAAGTAGTATTGTTAGCCTGTCTCCTTGAACACACAAAGGATTTATGGATGGTATTAAATAACTGCACAAATCAACCTATTAGAATTTCAGCCTTGATCTGACCTAGACACTTTGAGAAATCCAAAATGTCTTTCAGGACTGGTAAAATGGGAGAAAAACTGACAAATGGGATCTAATTAAATTAAAGAGCTTCTGCACAGCAAAAGAAACTACCATCAGAGTGAATAGGCAACCTACAGAATGGGAGAAAATTTTTGCAACCTACTCATCTGACAAAGGGCTAATATCCAGAATCTACAATGAACTCAAACAAATTTACAAGAAAAAAACAACCCCAGCAAAAATGGGCAAAGGATATGAACAGACAATTCTCAAAAGAAGACATTTATGAAGCCAAAAAACATATGAAAAAAATGCGCATCATCACTGGCCATCAGAGAAATGCAAATCAAAACCACAATGAGATACCATATCACACTAGTTAGAATGGTGATCATTAAAAAGTCAGAAAACAACAGGTGCTGGAGAGGATGTGGAGAAATAGGAACACTTTTACACCGTAAACTAGTTCAACTATTGTGGAAGTCAGTGTGGCGATTCCTCAGGGATCTAGAACTAGAAATACCATTTGACCCAGCCATCCCATTACTGGGTATATACGCAAAGGATTGTAAATCATGCTGCTATAAAGACACATGCACATGTATGTTTATTGCGGCACTATTCACAATAGCAAAGACCTGGAACCAACCCAAATGTCCAACAACGATAGACGGGATTAAGAAAATGTGGCACATATACACCATGGAACACTATGCAGCTATAAAAAATGATGAGC
Source organism: Hylobates moloch (assembly GCF_009828535.3). Taxonomy (NCBI): domain Eukaryota; kingdom Metazoa; phylum Chordata; class Mammalia; order Primates; family Hylobatidae; genus Hylobates; species Hylobates moloch. The sequence goes on along the minus strand of NW_026652278.1, from coordinate 59,952,758 downwards.
TCCTGTTCTTTGTAGGACACGGATGAAGCTGGAAACCATCATTCTCAGCAAACTATCGTAAGGACAAAAAAACCAAACACCGCATGTTCTCACTCATAGGTGGGAATTGAACAATGAGAACACACGGACACAGGAAAGGGAACATCACACTCCAGGGACTGTTGTGGGGTGGGGGAGGGGGGAGGGATAGCATTGGGAGATATACCTAATGCTAAATGACAAGCTGATGGGTGCAGCACACGAACATGGCACATGTATACATATGTAACAAACGTGCACGTTGTGCACATGTACCCTAAAACTTAAAGTATAATAATAATTTTTAAAAAAACAAATTATTATATTGAAAACATTTTTATTAGATGATTCCACATATTTTCCCACTCTTACATTTTGGTTTCATAATTTTATGATTAGGACTATGGCTATGTGTCTTACTTATATTTGATTTGTCTTAATATTTTGTTGGAATAGCAATCCTTACATATTTTAATTACATATTTCAGATACATAGTTTAATTATTTATAGGCTAAGTATCTGTTTATCTAAGACATTCACATATTTACTTTGAACATTTAAAAAAATCTGTGATTAAATATAAACAATATATTTATTGAAAAGTATAACTTTCAATGTTCAATTCCTCCCTCTAATAAGAAAAAAAACCACTTTCACAAAGTCCCATTTATTTTCCTATAATATAGATCTGATCTCTTATTTCCCAGCTTGTTGGTTCTCTAACTTGTGAAAATCACAGATAACCACCTTTAGGTTTAAATACAATATTAAACTCATGCTTCAAAATAAGGTGAATTATTTTAACGTAATTATTCTAGTGGTTTCAATATGGAATCAGTCAAAAATGAATAATAATATGCAAAATTGTCAAAATAGCTGAGTTTGGACAAAAGAAAGCCAGACATTTCTTGAATTCTTCTGTTGCTATGTTATGCTCTAAGAAACAGCACCTTTAATTCATACAGCACTCCCACTGACTTCTTCATGAACACTGAAAAAATCTGTTTCAAATAGAGGTAATTAGTCAGTGATTAAGAGACAGAGAATAATTAGTGCAAACGACAAATGACTTTGTTTGTATAAAAGCTGCCAGTCCAAAGGAAAAGAAGCCTTAGGAAAAACTTTTTAGAAGAAGTATCTAAAGTTTTAAGGTTAATTGATTCCAAAGTTAAAAGTTCAAAACTATCAGCACAAAAGTAGAAAGTCAGGCAGTGTAAGTACACCCTTAAATGTGTTGTTCACACTACTTGGAACACTCTTTCCCATGACCTCACTTGACTGTCTCCTCATCTGATTCAGGCTCGTTTACAAACCCCCTTCTCTTCCAAGGGGGTTCCCTGATTACTCTAGCTAAAGTAGACCTCAACTATTTACCCTGCCTTCTCTTACTTATTTTATTCATCAGAATCTGGAATTATATGATGATTCATTTTCTTTCTTGCCAATTATCATCTGTCTCTCCCATTAGAATATAAGTTGCATGAGGACAGAGTGCTTATCATGTTCCCGACTAAATCTCCAATACTTATAGTAGTCCCTGGCACTTATTAGTTGACCAAATATTTGCTGAAAAAATGAATACCTGAAGGAGTTTCTTTCTTTACAAAGATCTTTATGGGGGTTAAAAGTGTTGGCTGTTGTAAAAGATTTTCTTCTCAGTAACAGCCGTATGAGATTTTCAGGTATATCTTGGAATGATGCTTAGAATTCATGTGAATTATTTGCCTGATGCTTCATTAATAAACTCTGGATTCCACCTCCTCTCAGAAGACTCCTTATTAAGTAGAAGTAATCAACTCCACAGTTGTGCTCCGAAAACGCCTTGTTCATTTGTGCATGTATCTCCTTCAATAGCAAACCACTCAGTGGTGAGGATTATGGCTGATTTGTCTTTATCATTGCCTCAATACTTAATACTGCATGTAGCATCACTGTCTGAGAAAATCACATCGCATGACTAACTCAAAACATCACTAGACACAAAATCTCTTCCCATGAAAACATTCTCTTTTCAAATACTTAATGAAGTGCCCTGCCCAATACCTATGCTGCCCAAATCTAAAGCCTCGCCCCTTAATATGACACACTTTTCTTTATGGTCCACTGGATGGCCATTGCTGCAGCTGAATGATCAATACAGTTAGACTATTTTCACAGCACAATTTTTAAAATAACAGTTGTCACTTACTATATTTGCTGACCTTTTCTAAGTGCTCTAGCATCCACTCACCCCAAACCAACTAGATAATAAAAACAATATATGAATAGCATTGGTAAGCCAATAGAAATTGCTGTAACTTCTTTTTGCCTGCCCATCCTCCTACTCTAAGCAAACAAGTTTATTTTCCATTCAGCCCCAAAAGCTCACATGTGTCTAAAGATATAGTATGACCCAAACCTCTCCATATCAGGAAAAACACCGAAGAGAGTTAAATAAAATTCTTACTATCTTAATTATGAATACAAACTATAATTGAGTTTAATGTCTGCACATTTTCGTATTATCAGAAGTCTGAAACAAAGTCACTGTAACTGACCTTCCACCTTGTCTTTGTACATTAATATTTTAGATTGCAGATTAAAATGTACATTTGAGTGAAGCTGTTTCATATTTATAGCATATGCCAGAGACTATAGAACAGAAAACGGAGATGAAGTTTCCACAGATGTTTATAGATGTATAAAAGGAATTTTTAAATTTACTTTTGAAAAGTCAAATATATATTCTCTTTAGTGAATAATGTGATTATCTTTTAATAAACCTCTCATTTCCTGGAAAAAATAAACACTTTCTAATTATGCCAAGAAATAAATAGAAGTGTATTTATATCAAAGCATAAGAGAGATTTTTTTTCCTAAAATTATTTCTCAGAAAAAAATAGAAGTCATTTTATGTTTGCATCTATATAAATACTCTTCACATAAATATTCTCATAGAACAGGGGCATGTTTAATATGACATTTTATAGTGAAGAATACAGCACTTATCTAAAGAGATATTCATCTAAAAATCCTATGTAAATGCCACACTTGGATGACTATAGCAATTATTTATTTGTTTTCACTACTATGTGTAGTGAAAACAAAACAAAAAAATAAAAATGAAAATAGCTTTCAAATTTAAAACACACATAATAATCTTAGGATTCTGATCTTCACAATTTCAAATGCTGTATATGGTCATACACAAGCATTTAAAATCAACTTTAAAACAGTATAGGAGAATGGGTGCAATGCAGACCTGGAAATCTTTTTAGGTTCTGTTTCACATTCATTCACAAGAAAAAATGGGTGTAGTTGGCATCAGATTCACTTAAGAGGATTCAAGACAGGACATGCAGCTTCTCGGAAGGGCAGTGTTGAGCATTCTGCATCAAGGAGAGTGGACCTCATAGCAATCCATATAGCAGTCCACACAGCCCCACAGAGATAGTTCAGATGTGAGAAAAACTCACATTTGTCAAGTTCAAGAGGCAGCCTGGCTTAAAAGTCTCATTCTCCACAGGAAACAATTTATCGTAACAACCCATAGGCATAACTTATGAGGGTCGTGGAAGCACACGCCCAGTTACAAGAATCATCACCCTTAGGGAAGCCCAACAGTATAGTGCTGCAGTAAGTCACGTGTTGTTCACTGAGAGTTTCTCTCAGTATAAATGCTATTTGCCAATCTGTGATCATTTTAATTTTAGCCAATGTTGTTAATAACATGTTCTTCCATTTTAGGTTTCTAGGGGAAGAGATCTAGAAACCTAACTAAAGCTCATATTATCATGCAGAAAGGAAAAGTTTTTCTTAGCCCCTTACCCACAGATGGATTTCAGTGAAGGAAGAGTAACATGTATCACACAAACCCTCTTGCCAAAAATATTTATAAAGTCTAGGAAAGCAATATTTTTAAAAATGAAACTGTTGGAAGGCATTAGAGAATAGCCAAAAGTGGACAGAACCTTGTGAGGAAACAACCTTATGAAAAAAGAAATAAATTCAGTGAGATCTGTATAAATCCAGTTTTTATCCTGGGGCATGCTTTAGTTTGTGTACTGCATGGGAGATAAGGCACAAGCAGAAAACAGAAGTTCTGCTGGCCTAAGCAGTGAAAGATCGAGCTCAAGGCTTCCATGAGGCAGAAAATGTATGCTGATTTTAAGGAAGAGAAAAAACTGCAAGGAGAGAAATCCTAAAATCCACATATTCTTTTAATATTCTCAGCTGATGCTGAACTGAAAACACAGTGGGAAGACCTCCAAAACTCCAGCAAAACCCACCATGAAGGCTGCAAGAACTGAGCAGATTTTGGTAGTTATCTAGCATTTGGGTGATAAAGTTTGAGATCAAATCCCACTAAGTTAAAGAGATCTAATAAACACAGCAGGCTTTTCGCTGAAAACCAAGAAGAACCCAAAGCTGGAAGTAAGCATCACGTTCCTGGATTAAGCATACATGTATGGTATTAATAATGCTTAAAACTTCTACAAAATGAAGGTGATCCACCACTAATTTTACTCCTTACTAAAACAAACTCTGTGCTCTTCACAGAGAGATCATGGGTCCAAACTCTATTTAAAGTACCATGCACATTGTTTAATATGAAATCAAATATTATTTGGTATGAGTAAACAGGAAATTGTATTCTAAATAAAAAATATAGTCAGTAAAAATAAAGCATTAGATAATTTAGATCTTAGAATTGCCATAAGAGATATTTAAATAATAATAGTATATATTTAAAGAATGTACAGGAAATTGTAGATATAATGGGTAAAGACAGGTAATTTGGGGATAGAGATAGAAATTAAAGAAAAAAATGGAGCTCTAGGATTAAAAATTCAATACCTGAAGTATGAAAATTATCTGAGCTTCAGCAAGTCATCATCTTTTGCTGGTGGAAGGTCTTGCCTTGATGTTAATGGCTGCTGACTAATCAGGACATAATTATTGAACACTGGGGTGGCTGTGGCAATTTATTTTCTCTTTTTTTTTTGTTTTTTTTTTTGAGACAGAGTCAGTCTCTGTCACCCAGGTTGGAGTGCAGTGGTGTGATCTTGGCTCACTGCAACCTCCGTCCCCCAGGTTCAAATTATTCTCCTTCCTCAGCCTCCCAAGTAATTGGGACTACAGGCATGCACCACCACACCCAGCTAATTTATTTTATTTTTGTTGTTGTTGTTGTTGAGATGGAGTCTTGCTCTGTCGCCTAGGCTGGAGTGCAGTGGCGCAATCTCTGCTCACTGCAAGCTCTGCCTCCCGGGTTCATGCCATTCTCCTGCCTCAGCCTCCCGAGTAGCTGGGACTACAGGCTCCTGCTACCACGCCCAGTTAATTTTTTTGTATTTTTAGTAGAGACGGGGTTTCACCATGTTAGCCAGGATGGTCTCGATTTCCTGACCTCGTGATCCGCCCACCTTGGCCTCCCAAAGTGCTGGGATTACAGGCGCGAGCCACCGCGCCAGGCCTGTCACACCCAGCTAATTTTTGTATTTTTAGTAGAGACAGGCTTTGGCCATGTTGGCCAGGCTGGTTTCGAATTCCTGACCTCAGGTGATCCGCCCACCTTGGCCTCCGAAAGTGCTGGGATTACAGGCGTGAGCCACCACGCCCGGCCGGCAATTTCTTTAAAGAAGAAAACAATAAACTTTGTTGCATCAATTGTCTATTCCTTTCACAAAAGATTTCTCTGCAGCATGTGATACTGGTTGACAGCATTTTACCCACAGAACTTCTTTCAAAATTTGAATCAATCCACTCAAACTATGTTTCTGCTTTATCAACTCAGTTTATGTGGTATTATAATATTTTGTTGTCATTTCGACAATGTTCACAGCATCTCTACCAGGGGTAGATTCCATTTCAAGAAACCATTTTCTTTGCTCATCCATAAGAAGCAATTCCTCATTCATTCAAGTTTTATTATAATACAGCAGCAATTCAGTCACATCTTCCAGCTCCACTTCTAACTCTAGTTCTCCTGCCATTTCTACCACATATGCAGTTAGTTCCTCCACTGAAGTCTTGAACCCCTCAAAGTCATCCATGAAGATTGTCAGTGACTTCTTCCAAACTCCTCTGAATGTTCACTAAATCCTTCTCCATATCAGCAATAAGGCTGTATTGCTTTCTAATCATTTGAATGTTCACTTGAGTAGTGCTTCTAATTTCCTTCAAGAACTTTCCCTTTGCATTCGAAACTTGGCTGTTTGGTACAAGAGACTTAGCTTTCAACCTGTCTTAGTTCCACACAAAACTTAGTCATTTCAAGCTATCGATTTAAAGTGAGAGGCACCCAGCTTTTTTTTTCACTTGAACTCTTAAATGCCATTGTAGGGTTATTAATTCACCTAATTTCAACATTGTTGTGTCTCAGGGAATATGGAGGCCCAAGGAGAGGGACAATTATGGGGGTACTGAAAAGTGGAGCAGTAGGAACACATACAACATTTGGCCAGGCACGGTGGTTCACACCTGGGTGGGAGGCTGAGGTGGGTGGATCACTTGAAGTCAGGAATTCGAGACCAGTCTGGCCAATATGGTGAAACCCTGTCTCTACTAAAAATATTTAAAAATTAGCTAAGTGTGCTGGCACACACCTGTAATCCCAGGGAGGTGGAGGTTGCAATGAGCTGAGATCATGCCACTGCACTCCAGGAGTCTGGGCAACAGAGCGAGACTCTGTCTCAAAACAAACAAACAAACAACAACAAAAAAAACGACCACATACAACATTCATCAATTACATTTGCCATCTTATATGGGCATGGTTCATAGAACCCCAAAACAGTTACAATGGTAATATGAAAGATCACCATAACAGATATAATAATAATGAAAAAGTTTAAATTATTGTAAGAATTATCACAATGTCACACAGAGACACAAAGTGAGCATGTGCTGCTGGAAAAATGGTGATGATAGACATGCTTGACCTACAGTTTCCATGAACCCACAATTTGTAAAAAAAAAAAAATGCCATGCATGATGGTTCACAACTGTAATCCCAGCACTTTGGAGGCCAAGGCAGGTGAATCACCTGAGGTCAGGAGTTGGAGACCAGCCTGGCCAACACGGCAAAACTCCGTTTCTACTAAAAATACAAAAATTAGCTGAGTGTGGTGGCACGCACCTGTAATCCCAGCTACTCGGGAGGCTGAAGCAGGAGAATCACTTGAACCTGGGAGGCGGAGGTTCCAGTGAGCCAAGATTGTGCCATTGCACTCCAGCCTGGACAACAAGAATGAAACTCCACCTCAGAAAAAAAAAAAAAAAAAAATACTCTTAATATCTGTGAAGCACAATAAAGTGGCACAGAATAAAACAAGATATGCCTATAATACTCGTGTAATAAATGATTTCTAGTTAGAAATAAAATTGTGAAAAAATGCTGAATTTTCTGTTTGCCAAACATGATATTTCGCTCTAGACCTTTGTTGATATTATTTCCTTTTCTCAAACACTTTTCTCTGTCATTCTTTGGCGATCTGCTTCTTTAGATAACATACTTCCCAAGAAGTTTTACCTGAAACACCAGTTTGTTTTAGCTGAGCATATGTTTTAGTTTCATATGAGTGTATGTTTTTTCATTAAAACCCTAAATTTGCTCAATTATATTATGTGTCTGAATACTCTCAAAACAGTTAAGCTTGATTTACCTGTTTTACTTACAGTATATAACATTTACTATTCCTTTAGTAAATGCTTCAGTAAATGCTTAGTATTTAATAAATATTTAGTAAGAAATATTTGTTGAATGGATGAATGGTATAAATTTATTGCTTAATCAAAGAAAAAGAGAGTATCAATAGGATAGATTATCAATCAGAAAATCCTCCATATATATTATTTCTCACCAGCCAGATTGTGATACATATTAACTGGCAAGAAATTGCAAGTTACACTCTCTGGAAGTTCAAATAAAGAAGTTATTCTATTTTGCAATTGAAGCCCAAACTTCTGTGTTTTAACAATCTATATTCTCAAGGGAAGAATTAATAAGGTCTTATAAAAGATGGAGCTTTACACATGCCTAACTAGAAAGTCACCCAGTAAGGCATAACATAGTTATCTATCTTTTCTTCAGACCTGTTTTGTCATGTTTATTACTCATTTGCATCTTTTCATTCAATTAATTCATAAAAACTATCTCCATTTTATGCTATATTTACTTTTTGACATATAAATTGGTTATGTTTTCTCAGTTTTCTATTTCAAATGGAAATGTATTAAATTGGCTTTTAAAAACTCTCCAGCTATACAAGGACATATGAAAAGGAAAAAAAGAACATGCTTTTATATATTGACTAGTTTCATATTAACAAGTGTTTACAAATATCCTTTTTTTTTTTTTTTTTTTAGACGGAGTCTCGCTCTGTCGCCCAGGCTGGAGTGCAGTGGTGCAATCTCGGCTCACTGTAAGCTCCGCCTCCTGGGTTCACGCCATTCTCCTGCCTCAGCCTCCCAAGTAGCTGGGACTACAGGTGCCCGCCACCACACCCAGCTAATTTTTTGTATTTTTAGTAGAGACGGGGTTTCACCGTGTTAGGCAGGATGGTCTCGATCTCCTGCCCTCGTGATCCACCCGCCTCAGCCTCCCAAAGTGCTGGGATTACAGGCGTGAGCCACCATGCCCGGCCTATAAATATACTTTTTAAGCAAATACTATGTGCCAGGCATTGGAGATGAAATGACAGGGGAGATGATAGAATTTCTATGCCCATGAAACCTGTCTTCTGAAAAAAAAAGAAAGATTCATAGATTTAAAACACATTTCTCAAAATACTTTTTTGTGCTTTTACTATGCTTGGAAGGATAATCTTGCATTTACTTGGGTGACAAATATGTCTTTAGTATTTAGAATGCATTTATAATATATAAAAATAAGAAACTATCCAATGCATGAATTGTGGACTTATCAATATTGTTCTTTTTTTTTGTTTGTTTGTTTGTTTGTTTGTTTGTATTTTTTTTTTTTTATTATACTTTAGGGTTTTAGGGTACATGTGCACAATGTGCAGGTTTGTTACATATGTATCCATGTGCCATGTTGATTTCCTGCACCCATTAGCTCGTCATTTAGCATTAGGTGTATCTCCTAATGCTGTCCCTCCCCCCTCCCCCCACCCCACAACAGTCCCCGGAGTGTGATGTTCCCCTTCCTGTGTCCATGAGTTCTCATTGTTCAATTCCCACCTATGAGTGAGAACATGCGGTGTTTGGTTTTTTGTCCTTGCGATAGTTTACTGAGAATGATGTTTTCCAGTTTCATCCATGTCCCTACAAAGGACACGAACTCATCATTTTTTATGGCTGCATAGTATTCCATGGTGTATATGTGCCACATTTTCTTAATCCATAACCGTCCATATGAACATGCAGATCTTAAATGAAATATAAGTTCTTTAAAAGTTGATTACATAGCTTGAACAACTTAAAATAATTCTGTTCACAGTGAGACCTTTGATTATTCTTACAGGATATTTCTGATTCCTCATGGGAACACTGGGAAAGAATCAAAGAGTTAATGTTCACAGTTTGTATTCACAGACTATTCAATGTAGATTTGTAAAAGGAAGTAGGCATATCTTTAATTAAGAGAAAAATGGAAAGAGTAGGAGGAACTAAAATGTAATCAACTTCAATAACATAATTGGGAAATAGTTATTTCAAACACAGCTTATCTTTTGAAAGCTAACAAACCACCAGCATCTTGATTGCATAAGCAATTCTGTAACTGTTTTAAGCAGATACATTGAAAAAAAGAAAAAAATTAATTTCAGTCACACAATGAGATTCATCATTTTTCCAAAAAGGGGCACCTTCCACAATATAGCTCTTTGTACATTGTGTTAGTAACAGAAATGTATGATCAAACGCCAAATTCCTGTCTTGAGAAGCCATCAGGAGATTTGGACAAAGAACTTCTTACCATGTTAAGATTTCATTCTTCTTCATCTTTCAGCCTTTTACCAGTATTCTGTATCCACATCTATACACACCCATATACACATAGATATGCACAAGTGGCAATAGAACATATCTACATATTTATTTATTTATCCTTCAATATTAATATAGTGTTATGATTTTAAGCAGCAAATACAAATATTTAAAAGGTAATTTTGAAATATTTTATCTTTTCTATCTTATATAGGTGAAAGGAATAGGATATGGCAAGATGTCCATGTTTCTCCAATCCAGATTAATACCTTTAAAACAAGGCTAGCATGCTTAGAATTCTGCAGCAGACAGGATACTGGGTAGAGTGATTTTAGGTCTCAGTAGAGAATGATGCAAACTCTGGGAAACTAGTCAGTGAGAGTCCCACCAAAAAGCAGTTGGTCCCCAGCTTCAGCTTATTTTTACTAAATGTAAGTTGAAAGTTGCCATATTTTTAAAAATCTAGATATGTGTGCAAAATTTTCATAGGTTTAAAACACTGTAAATATACATGTTTACAAATAAACATACAAGTATCCTACCTGACCCAAGTTCACCACATCTACTTTCAAGTAAATTGTGAAATGGGCATGTCGGGTTCAAATTGAGTCTCTTGATCTTGTGTTTTACTCTACTTCGAACTTCTTAAAATGAAAAGTATAACCGTACCTTTTTAGTATAACTAATCAAAGTGCTTTCATATAAAATATCTCATTAGAATTCTGTGAAAATTGATAGATATGTTACAATTAATAATAATCTAAAATGAGTGAAACAGCAAATTAAAATGATAGTTATAGTACATTAAACATAAATAGGATCATGGAAATGATATAGCCAAACCTTCCAATTTGCAAATTAGGAAACTCTAGCTGAAGATAGTGACATATTAATTTTCATGTTTTAATAGGGGAATAATAAAGTATATTTTATACACTGAGTAACAAATGTCAAAGTTATGGCAACCAAGAGAATCTTTTGAAATGAAAATGTATTGTAGTTATTCTTCAGGGCTAGTAAGGAATTCACTCAAAAGGCATAGTTCAACATGTGTTTGCTTGTTCATTTGCTTGTCTGATCAATTTTAAACCCTCAGTCTTTCACACTGCTGTAGGGAAGTTACATGACCTAGAGGAATCAAACCACTGATTTACAATTTTCTGGAACCTCTACATGCTCTCAGGGCTAATTTCACAGGAAATAATTGAACTAATATTTGACCATTTCTGAGATAAAGGAAAATTTGTGGGAAATGAGCACCAAGTAAAAATAAAATCCAATTTAGCAAAAGGAAAGAATCCTTGATAGTTAAGGAGACACAATTATCTACATACCAATGATACAGTGACACTTAGACACAATTATCGATGTACCTATGACACAATTACACTTAATGCCACCAAATTATACACTTAAAAATTATTTAAAATACACTTAGCTGCATTTCAGCACAAGTTTACCTATGATCTTTAGATAGTCTTCTATAGGATGTATATATTATTCATGTTTTAAGCAATACTATTTGCAAATAAAATTTTCACCTTGTATCAGATTATAATGTAGTTAATATTTTTTCCCACGTCTTTTTATGGTATATCATGTCCCCCATGTGTCTTTTTATGCGATATTACCAAGGGATTTCTACTGTAATCTCTTAATTTTAAAGTTAAAATAAACAAACACACACACTTGAAGGCCAGAGGTCATGGACTTTTGAAGACAAGAGTAGAACCAGTGGTTTTACTTTATTTTAATTTTCTTTTAAATTGGCAGGTGCAATTGTATGTGTTTATAGTTTCCCAAGTATCCTAAAAGCAAACTTAGTTTTCTTCCCTTGACAACTAAGCTGCCACTCCTGAACAAGGATTTGTTAATGCTTTAAAGCTTAAAACATGACTTTCCTAATTTGATCTCATTTTCTTTCCTTGGACTACACTTTAAGAATGGAGCTAAATAGAACTATTTCTACCTAAAACAGTTCCTATTAGTTCCCAAATATTTTAGTTCAATTCATTTTTTTCACAAATAACAGGAAAAGTATAACTAATTCAATTAAGCAGCCTATAATTTAAGCACTTTGAGAGGCCAAGGAGGGAGGATCACTTGAAGCCAGGAGTTTGAGGTTACAGTGAGCTATGATCATGCCACTTCACACCAGCCTGAATGACAGAGCAAGATCCTTTCTTTAAATAAACAAATAAATTTTTTAAAAATCATTTGAACAAATATCAAAAAACTGTAAAGAGGAAGAGTAAGATACAATCTTTGGCCCCAAGAAGTTCACAATCAAAAGGAAATTAAATACCTGATTAAATGAATAATATGTAGCAGTATGAAAGCTGTAGCAAGAAAACAGAGAGGGCAAAGTAGTTAAATCACCCTAGGTGAAGAAAAGGAGTTTTAAATGTATCAAGTAAACCAAGGAATTTGACAGTGACATCAGCAAAGTGGAAGCGTGGGCTGCTCCAATTTCTCGTTCCCCATAGAAACAATGAAAACAAGCAGAAACTGTTGGAACCAAATGATAACAAAGCATTGTGTTGTATGTACCCTTTCCCCAACCATTCCCTAGCACAGCAGTGCTGAACCTCATGAGAATGTAAGATAGTGCAACCATTGTGGAAAATAGTTGGGCAGTTCATCAGCAACCTAAAATTACCCTATGCCCCAGAAACTCCACTCCTATTTATATACCCAAAACATTGAAAGCAGGGGCTCAAATAGATAATTTTACACTAATGTTCACTGTACAGAGTTAAACAGAGTTCATCTCTATTAATCATTTTGCATGTCCAAAAGCATTTTATTTTTTAAAATCTCATTTGTAAAAATACTTCAGTGACACATAAAAAATTCTGAGCAGTGTCTCCCCACATGAGGCAAGGCGAAAAAAGTTTATTTAATGCCCTAGCTCTGCTTAAATTCCATGTTTATAGTATAATTATACTCCATGTTAAAGCACAAGTGATAATTTTACTATCATCATTTTTCTGTAAGCTACCCACTGATGATCAGTGAACACAATATCACAGTTTATTGTAGACTTGAAGCTCAGTAAAGCTTTTCATTCAATCAAATGCTGTTGGGATATGTGCTGATCTCTAACTCCAGCCACAGTGAATGCCAGGTATTTATCTTACTCTATTGTACCCTAATATATACCTCTCACATGAATTTAGAATACAAGTTGATTTGCAATCTCAATTTTGTACAGAAATATTATTCCTACTCTCAGGTAAAAGTAGGCAGATGTACTATTGGTGACACAGAATTGTGATCTACATAGAACAAAGATACTAAATACCAGGATCAAAAGAATTCATTTTGTTTGGCTTTATAGTTTCATGCAGCAAAATTTATTAAAAGTACACACACACACCCACAGTCACAGGCCATTAGTGTTCTTGATTAAAGGATCTTGAATATTTTTGAACAAAATTTATTATCAAGATTATCACTCTGCTTTTTGTCCCTCCTACATGAGCTTTTCTAATTTGCCTAGGAAAAATTGCGCTGGTAAAATTTCTGAGGGAAAATAAAGTTTTCACTGGATCTGTGCTCTAAGCTATGATACTCCGTGTTCTGTCTTCACTCTCCTCAGCCATGATTCCAGCTGCAAATTCTTGCACTTTGAGCCACATATGCTGTTCAATTTCATTTTGAAGTTATTGTAAATTAAGAGATTCTTATGGAATAATTTCCTCTTATTTAAATGGAACAGAACATAAATATCAGGAATGAGAGAAGGGACACCGCTATAGATTCTATGAATCTTAAAAGGATAACATGAAAATATTATAAGGAAATTTATGCCAATAAATTTGATAGCTTAGATGAAATAAATTCCTTAAAGGCTGCAAACTACCAAAGCTCATTCAGGAAGAAAAAGATAACCCGAATAGCCCAATATTTATTAAATAAATTGTAGTTGTAGTTTAAACAGTTGTTCACAGAGAAAATTCTAACTTCAGATGGTTTTTGAGGGGGATTTATATAAATAGTTATGGAAGAAATAATTCAATTGCTTCCCCAAAACTGAAAAGAGAAAGAGTACTTCCCAAGGTATTCTATGTGGTTACCATTATAACCCTGATACCAAAGGCAGACAAAGGTATTATAAGAAAATAAAACTATAGCACAATGTCCCTCATAAACTAGGATATAAAAATTGCAACAAAATTTTAGCAAATTAAATTCAACAACATATAAACAAGATAATATATCATGGCCAATATATATACAAGGATGTGATATAAACCAAGAATGTAAGGTTGATTTAAGATTTGAAAACTTGCCAACATTATTCTCTATCTTGACAGACTAAAAAATTTTTTTTAAATATGATCATCTCTATAGATGTAGAAAAGTACTTAACATAATCCAACATCCATTTCTTAAAAATGTCCTACAAAGTAAAAATAGAAAAAATTTTCCTTCACCTAATAATAAAAAAATCATTCACAAAATACCTATAACAAGCATGGCATAGCAAACTTTACTCAATATTAAAGTTTTCCCAAGGGTCTTTGATTTGGATGATATAATTTCTGATATAGTTAGCCTATCAAATAAATATACACAGCCACAGAAACTAATTGGGAGTTTGGCATAATATCCTGCACAGACTACTAAAAGTAAAATGCAATTTCCACATTTTCATGTACCTAATGCTATAACTGAATACTTCTATTAGGATCACTTTAAATTAAAACTTCTGTATATGAAAAAAGCATGTAACAAAGTAAATGATCAAATATGGCTTGAGGGCTAGAACATATAAAGACTATTAAAATCAAAAAGGAAAACAGAAGCAATCCATTAGATAAATGAGCCACAACAAACACAGGCTTTTCATAGAGGATGAAGAAATAACCAATAAAAAGTGAATAGAGACTCAAACTAGGCAGAAGTTAGAAAAAATAAAACAAAACCAAAATATATTGTTTTATACTCACGAGATTTCAAAAGAAAGTTAACAAATTCTCCCATTATTCAGAATAAATACACTGAACTTAGTTATCAAATCAGCATGGATATATCTCAGAAATGCAATGTCGGGCAAAAAAGTAATTCTCAGAAAAAAATAACACAGATAAAAATAAAAATATAAAAACAAATAATATAGCTTATTATGAATGTTACATATAGTAAAACTAAAATGAAGTGAAATATGAGGACTATAAAAGGATTATGTCAATAATCTCCATGAGGGAAGATGGAAGGGTGCATAGCAGGTTTGAAGCTAATAATGTTTATTTTCTAATGGCAATGGAAGAACTCAAGTGCACATTGTATTATTCTTTGTACCTTTGATAAATTACTTTTACGTTAAAAATAAAGGCCCTATTGTTAAACACGCACACCACACACACTAATTTCTTCCTATTTTCTTTCTTTTTTTTTTTGTTTTTTTTTTTTTTGTTGAGATGGAGTCTCACCCAGGCTGGAGCGCAGTGGCATGTTCTCGGTTCACTGCACCCTCTATCTCCTGGGTTCAAGCGATTCTCCTGCCTCAGCCTCAGAGTAGCTGCGACTACAGGTGCACCACCATGCCCAGCTAATTTTTTGTATTTTCAGTGGAGACGGGATTTCACTATGTTAGCCAGCCTAGTCTGGGACTCCTGACCTCAAATGATCCGCCCACCTTGGCCTCCCAAAGTGCTGGGATTACAGGTGCGAGCTGCCACGCCCAGCCCTCAAATTTCAACATTTGTCCCTTACTGCTTGATGGATTGATGAACTGCAGGAACTTCTGTCTATAAGCAAAACTATTCTACTATTTATGCTTGGATGTCAAAAACATAAACATGCATGTAAATGAGCTCTTTGCACTTGATATAAACAGTAAAATCTGACACTTCTCAGAGATTTTATTAAAAGGTAAAAATATGCCTTAAAATTAAACATATGCCTTTTCATTGTAAATAATACTTTCTAATTACCAGAAGTAATAGTTTGATCATCTGCAAGTTCGACTTAAATCACCAAGCTTTATTTCAAGAATATAGGGAGCAATTGCTGTGTTTCTCTGTGTAACATCACTGGGTGCCTTTTTCCAATCTGGAGAATTACCTTGACAACCAAATCACTGACTCACAGTCAGTGCCCCAATTTATCCCTAACCTCAATGTCACTCCAGAAATTGTTTTGCCTACAATAATAAGGATTACTCTTTAATTAAAACTGTAACCCTTTACTCCTTTCCAATTGTCTTAAGAGCATTTCATTTATCATAAGCAATTTATAACATAGTCGTTCTTAAATAATTGCAGATAGTTTAATGGAGTACTTCCCTCAAATATGTTTTAAAAATTAAATATTAGTGGAACTTGACCTTACCCTGCAGCACACTGGGGTATGTTAATTTGCAAACAAATAATTTTATTTCTGTTGACTGAATATAGTTAACCTCCACAAATTTAAAACATTAGCTTAAAAAATTCATCATAACTCCTCTTTATATTCAAATCTCCTATTTATAATCAATACACACGATTTTTGTCTGAGTCAGCTTTATAAATGTCCTATTTCTTAAACAGCCACAACTATTGAAAGAAAAATAAAAATAAGTTACATTATTTGAATGTATATGATGAAAATGCCAGCACAGTTTTAATAGAAAATGCATTCAAATAATCATGGCCAAAGGCAATAAAATGACTTACTATTCTTTGTATGTGGCTGCCGAATCATTTTTTAAAGAGTTTTAATTTGTAAATCAAGTATTACAGAGTCTGAATGTTAGATTGGATCCAAAAAGATAAATCATTTTATATAAAGATTACATTGTTGTGTGCCAAACATATTTCATCTGTTTTCTCCAAAATACCTGTCTAAACATTCATTTGTAACTGTCATCATAGTTAATATATGTAAATATATAAATATGAAATTCTGCTGCTGCCCAAATACAACTTCTGTTCGTATTAGTAGGAATAGCACAGCCTAGGTAAAACGTAATATCCTCATTATTGTGAAAATTAACTTCTGTTTTCCAAACTACTTTAGGGAACACATTTATAATAGAACCTACTACTGATGACTGATGGTTTTATTTTTTAAAAAAACCTAAAATATGTCAGAATAAAAGACAAAAATCCTTCATTTCCAAATCTCAGTTTTACATTGCATGCAACTGAAGATATTACTTCCTGAGTAGCTATTCTTAAAACATGCACCTTTTTCTTAATCCTAAAAATAACTATTTAAGTATGAAAAATTGCAGCAGGTTGTTGGAAAGAACCTCTTCCATGACGCATTTCATCAATTTAGAGCATAAAATCATTCTCTTCTTAAAAGTATACAATTATTTTTTCACACATTAGAAAATTCAGAGTGGTGTTTTTCATGATTACAAAAATAAATTTTATAACTGGGTTAATATTAGGAAAACCAAAAAAAGTTCTGATACAAGATAAGCTTCTTTTATGATAATCTAGTGTTTACAGGTCATATGTGTTGAATGTAGCCGAATGAAATTAATATGAAGATTGTCATGGACTGGGTTAGCTTGTTAGGAAGCTGCTCACTACGGAATGAGAACACATCTATTTTAAACGCATATTTCTTCCTGATGTACTAGGACTCTCAAAATAGTTCTGTGGCCAGCACTTGCTCTGTTTCTTCTCTCTTTTCATCATACTTGTTTTTCCCCCTAAATCTATGCACAAAAATAACATACACCAAACAGGATAGAGGGAAACAATATTTTCCATTTTAGTCGAACCAGGATGATGAAGTTATCCAGAATAAAGAAGCCTTAAATGTAAATGGTTTTAAAGCTATCTTTTATAAGTGACTTTATATAATCTCATCTCTACTAGGACACCATCATAAAGGAAAATGTACAAGGAATAGAATAAAGTGATATTTGAATATTGCTCACATAAGAATGAAAAATAAACGACTGGGGAGAAACTTAAAGAGCTAAAAAAGCATTGTTTATGAAAGAGAAAATAACTTAGAGGATACAATACTAAAAGAGCAAATGTAACACTGCATCTTAAGCACTGTGTTAGGTTTCTTCACCCAAACTCTTTTACTTAGTCCTAAAAATAGCCATGAAGTGAAGAGATTAATCCCTTACTTATAAATAATGAAATTGGAGCTTTCAAGAAAAAGAATTACTTACCAAGATGGTTGAGTTATTGAAGGGCAGAATCTCAAGTCGACAAACATCTTATAATTCCAAATAGAAGAAAAATTTATAGCCTACAGTAAGTCAATGAATACTAATAAAGCTGGTGGGTTCAATTTACTAATCTGGCTTATGTAAAAGTTAGGCAGTTAGGGAGATGAATACTTGTGGTCTGGGTGGTAAGAAACAAGGAGATTATTTAAAAGTATTTTTCATCTCTTTTCTTTAATTGTTTGTGTGTTTTGTTTTGTTTTGTTGAGACAGGTTCTTTCTTTGTCACCAAGGCTGGAGTGCAGTGGCACAATCCTGGCTCACTGCAGCCCCAAACACCCACGCTCAAGTGATCCTCCCACCTCAGCTTCCTGAGTAGCTGGGATTACAGGTGTGTGCAAGCACACCTGGCTACTTAGTACATTTAAAAAGAAGAAAAAAAAAAAGAAAGCAAGAAAAAAAAAGAATTAGAATTGGAAAACAGAAATCATCTTTTTCTATTCCCTCATTCATCGATTAGTTATTAATTCAACAAATATATTTTTAGTGATAAGTAAAATGTTGATCATAAAAACAAAGTACAGTCATGTGTTGCTTAAGCACAGGAATACATTCTGAGAAATGTGTTATTAGGTGCTTTCATTGTTGTGTGAATATAAAGTGTACTTACACAAATATAGGTCGTATAGCCTACTACACACCTAGGCCATATGGTATATAGCCTGTTACTCCTAGGTAACGAAGCTGTGCAGCATGTTACTGTCCTGGATAACACAGGCAACTGTAACACAATGGCAAGTGTTGGTGTAACAGACATATCTAAACATAGAAAAGGTACAATAAAAATATGGTCTTGAAGATAAAAATGGTATACTTGTTTAGGGCACTGACTGTGAATGAAGTGTGCAAGGCTTGAAGTTGCTCTGGGTGAGTCAATGAGTGACTGGTGAGTGAATATGAAGACTGAGAACATTACTATACACTACTGTAGACTATATACATATTTAGAGCAAGGTAATTTGTAAAAACAGTGTTTTCCTTTTTTTAATAATAAATTAACCTTAGCTTACTCTTTTTTATATTAGAATCTTTTTAATTTTTTAAACTTTTTGACTGTAGTAACAACTTACACCACAAACACATTGTACAGTTAACAAAAATATTTTCTTTCTTAGTATTCTTATTTATAAGCTTTTTTCTATTTCTTTTAAAATTTTTAAACTTTTTTGTTAAAAACTAAGACACAAACACACTTAGCCTAGGCTTTCACAGGGTCAGGGTCATCAGTATCATCATCTTTCACCTCCACATCTTGTCCCACTGAAAGTTCTTCAGGGGCAATAACAGGCATGGAGTTGTCCTCTCCTGTGATAATAACTCCTTTTTCTGCAATACCCCTTGAAAAACCTGCCTGAGGCTGTTCTACAGTTAACTTTTCTTTTTATAAGAGTACACTCTAACTATTAAAAGCATAGTATAGTAAATACATAGGCAGTCACCCAGTTGTTTGTTATCATTGTCAAGTATTGTGTTCTGTACATAACTGTATGTACTATACTTACATGACTGGCAACACAGTAAGTTTGTTTACACCAGCATCACCACAAACACATGAATAATGTGTTGTGCCATGACTTTATGATGGCTATGTCATTGTGATCGCTATGTTGTTATAAGGCAATAGTGAAGCAGGATATTTCCCTGATCCTTTTGCTGGCAGGAACTGGAGTGCTCGGGTGCCAGCAGGGGAAAACTCTAATCAATCGCTGCTCCACCCCTCACAGGAGGGGGCACTCAGATGAGCAGGTGCAGGAGCTGGGGCAAGCACCTTTGGGTGCCACCAACAGCAAACTCCATGCTAGCCTTGCAGCAGCATCTGGAAAAGGGTGCCTGCAATCCCTGAAGCCCCAGAAGAAGTGTTACAGTGCCCTTTTAGTTTACCATCCATGGATGGCTTAAGTGTTAACAGCTCGGTGGAGGGTCAGTGTGACAGCTTTTTGCACCCACAGTCATGGCACACAAGTTCTTGTCTGGCATCCAGGAGGAATGTGGTCGCATGAACGAATTGCAGATGACAAATGTAGGGGATTTTATTGCTGATGAAAGTGTCTCTCAGTGGGAAGGAGAGCTGAAAAGTGGATGAAGCAGGAAGGTCATCTTCCCCTGGAGACCGGCCGTCTGTGGCCAAACTCATCTCCAAAGCTATACCATCAAGCTGTCCCTCTGAAGTCAAGCCACTTCTCTTTAACATCCAAGCATAGTCTCTAATGTCCACCTGCTTCTCCTCACATTGCCAGCTGAGCCTGGGGTTTTTATGGGCATAGGATTGGGGGTAGGGCAGGCCATGGGTGGTTTTGGAAAAGGTAACATTCAAGCAGGAAAACAGGGATGTTAGTTCCCAATTTGTGCCACCATATCAGGCTTTTCAGCTTAAGGGTGAGGGACCTACCTCTTCTGCTAAGGGACCTATCCTCTTCTGCTAAGGCCAGGGACCTACCCTCTTCTGCTAAGAAGTTCCCTGCCTCCTGTCCCTATCAATAGAAATTTTTCAGCTCTGTTATAATGTTATGGGACCACCATCACATATGTGGTCCATCATTGACCACATGGTCATTATGTGATGCAGGACTGTATTGTATTGGAGGCAGTAAAATATCAGGGTTTACTAGCAGCAAAAAATAGAATAAAAAATAAAAACCTAGTAAATTATAAATTCAGATAGGACTGTGTAACTTGGCAAAATATTGTCAAAAAGACAAATAAATAAATGAGGAAACAAGTTGGATGGTAGTCAAAGGACATGATATTGAGGGTTTAGACTTGAGTTCTGCATTCATACTGCCTGAACAGCCCTCTCTGAAGCCATTGCTTCATAAAGAGAAATTCTAGAGGGAACACAGTATGTGTGTCCACACACATAAGATCTTAGATCCTGTCCTGTGAAAATTGAGTTTTGTTGGTAGAGAAAGGGAATAAAGGGGTAAACAAATGAATAGTGATGTAAGCAAACAAGCATATAATAAAAATAAAGAAATTAATGTCTTACAAAATCTTAAAATACAGGATTCTAGGAATGAGGCAGAAGGGAGGGACCTACATAGATGAGTTCAACACAAAGACCTCTTTGAAGGGAGCTCATGTAATCAAAACTATGACAAGAAGCCATCAGCAATGTAAAGAACTTAGGGAAAAGCATTTTGAATAGACATGTCAACAATGTGTGCAAAGGTTTTAGGCAAGAAAAAGTTTGGAAGAATATTTGAAGCTGAAAATATTTCTGTGTGACCAAAAGTTAGTAAGACTAGCTGGAGATGAGATTTGAAAGGTAAGGAGCGTCCAAATTTCCAGACCTTCATCGTTGAGAAAACTGGAGGCAATGATCATGTGAACTGTCTAACGTCAAATCAACTGGACATAAAATAAACTACAATATAGGTCTCCTAATTCACTCTCAAGAGCGATTTATCTCTTATATATCACGGGCTCTAACGATGGACAATATAAACTCGAAGATATGTTTAGAAGGAGGAAAAGCCATTTAAAGGCTGACCTTTGCCTGCTTATGCTGATAATCAAGTATTCCATGCAAAAGTCATAATTCAACTAAACTATGGCTACAGGATGACTGTAGTGTGCCAATTGGTGTCTTTACTTTTCCAATAATTTAAATGCCCTAATGTTAGAACTATCCAGTTTTCTCAGTATCAATGTTTTATAATTTATAAAAATGATGTCTAAAATTTTTAAAAGTTTGTCGATTTTTATTTTAGTAACAAAGAACGCAAAACCATTATAACATGTTGTAACTTTTCATTGTGCATATGTAATCCAGTTCTAGAAAAAGATCCATGCTTTCTCAGTGTTATATTGTAATGAGCTGGCTTACATGGCAACTAAAATGCCCTGGGGGGTTTTGGATGGGAAATTAAACTCTGTGCACATTTGCAATTCCAGTAACTCTAATCTACTCTCATAGGCTGAGTGAACCTCAATACACATCTGTTTTCAGGGCCCTGAGGGAAAACAAATCAATAAGAAGAAAAAAATCAATGGAAACAAGTAGTTCACAGAAAGTTAAACAAGTCTTAAGGTTCGAAGTACAGTTTGATGGTTGGTTCCTGAACCTTACTCATTTCCACCAGCTGTTAAGGCTTGAGAAATCTGGAATATGCATCTCATGTACAATTATACTGTTCTCTATTTTAAAAGATGCTGCAACTCACAGTGCTTGTATTTTTGTGTTTATTTCTTGCTAAAGATATCTTCGGATATATAGCATTTCGTACTTTTTAGCAGAACGAGGCGACCTGCATTGAGTTCAGATTCTGCTTGTCAGTAACTAAACGACCCTGAGTAAGTAATTTTATTCTCCAATGTCCAATTCCACAATATATAAAACAGAATATTAGTCTCTTTAATTCATGAATACTTTGAGGATCAAATTTAAAAGCACAGGCAAAGAAATTTAACATAATTCTTGAGAACTGCAGCTGCTCAATTATAGGCCTTACTATATTTACTTTATTGCTCAGACGTTTTCTTGTTGGCTTTATTTATTTTTTCTTTTTAGCTTGATTTGGCTTGATTTGTTGCAACACCAACCTTAAAATCTCATACCAGACAGACTTTTGATT
Organism: Hylobates moloch; assembly: GCF_009828535.3. NCBI lineage: Eukaryota > Metazoa > Chordata > Mammalia > Primates > Hylobatidae > Hylobates > Hylobates moloch. The sequence continues at coordinate 59,930,047 of NW_026652278.1, read as the reverse complement.
TTCTATACTTTTCTGGGTAGCTACAATTGTTCCTTGATGCTGTGGCGCTTAATTTTTATTCCAAACAAAGTACTTCTCAAATAGCTGCAGGAGAAAAAAAATATATATATATATATGGCATGTGATAAGATTAAATAATTGCCATTAAAATTAATTTTTTCATTTTATTAAAATAAATTAGTGCCAGATCAAAACAATACCATTCAATTTCATACAATTAATAGTCTTCAGATAAGAGAGATTTAACAAAAGCATTTAAATTACTTTAAATGTAAAATGTCTTCCAGCAGCAACACTTTTTTTATATCTTTAACATTGTATAGCATTCTTCTGAATGTACAATTAAAAGCTAGATGCTCAATGTAAATAATCAGAGACATGAAAACGAGTATCTTGCTGTGGTTTAAATTGCTATCATTTTGATTACTGGTGATGAAGAAGATATTTTCATATGTTTTATAATTTGCATTTCTTTCTCTTCAAATATATATTCATATGCTTTGCTCAATTTTTCTGTTTGGATGTTTTTCATTTTGCTGATTTATGAGACTATTTCTATGAAAGATAGCCTATACAGGAAAGGATGAAAATAAAAACAAAAATAATTAGTAATTTTACAACCCAATGACTAACATCTTGGTAGTTTCCTTGAGATATGCACTTTTATAATTCTAGGGTTATTTTTTAACCCAATATATTATAAGAATTTTTTATACTATTAACTTTTCAAATCATAACTTTATCCTGCATACATAATAATAAATATAGTTCTCACTATAACAGGCACTGTTCTAAAAATGTTATAAAAATTGTCAACTCGTTGATTACTATGTTTTATTTATGTTTTACTTTTTTCTTCAAGTTTTTCTGAGTATATTTTTTGTTTTAAATGTCACATAGTCAATTATATGTATATATTTTTTGTAGTTTCATCTTTTGGACTCTTGCTTGGGGTGCATTATCACTCCATGTTTATACAAAAGTTCAAAGTTCATTTACATTTACTTTTTAAATGGGAAATAATCCTTAATTTTTCAGTGATTTTTCTTGAGGGAGGAGTGACTGAATCTATGAGAATCAGTGGGAGTTACTGACCAGAAAAATGAGCATACTACATGAACACAGAAGTTTGCATACAATTTCAAAAGATTTGTAAACCTTCCAAAGTCCATTCATAAACAACCTACAGATCCATGAAACCTAGGATAAAAAAGCATGTTACAGATTTTTTTAAAGTAACATCATCAAGATTGAAACAGTTACTAATCCAGGGGTTTATAGGCTCTCCTTAATATTTTTGTTGTGTCTTGTTTTCATTATTTACAATATGTGAAAAGGATGTGCAGTGTTTTATATATGGTGTATAATACTGTGAAGAGAGAACCAAATACAGTAGAATGGGTAGAAGCTAGAAGCCTGAGTCTTATCCTAATTCTATCACTAGCTCATGAACTCGGAAAAGTCCTTTAATTTCCCTTAGTATCCAAATCCGAATCTGTAAAATTTTTATGTATGTGGGTATATATTATACGTCTGCTATAAATGTGAGTGCATCTGGTTGAAAGGTTGAAGAGAAGAATGAACAATTCCTAAGTTCTTTTAAATTTCTTATATAAAAACCAAAGTTATGCAGTGTTATAAAACCTTATTTTCATTGTTGTTTTATTAAGATTAACTGTTCGTACAATCCAAAGCATAAAATTCTATGAGCTTTGATTAAAGTATACGGATATGTACCAGTGAAATCAATACCATAGTTAAGTTGAAAATATTTCCATCACCCAGAAAGCTCTTTCCTGACCTCTTTTAGTCACAGGCAACCACTGATCAGATTTTTATCAGAAATCAGTTTTACCTGTTTCAAACTTCACGCAAATTTAGTCAAAGAGTATGTATTCTGTAGCTTGTCTTTGTTTCTCTCACAGATATTACATAATGTTTTTGAAATTGATGCAGGTTGCATGAATCAGTAGTTCCTTTTTTACTTTTAATTGGCATGCAATATTTCATTGTATAAATATACCACAGTGTTTTTTAAATTCATTTTCTTACTGATAGACATCTGGGTTGTTTCTAGTTTGGAACCATGATGAATAAAACTGCTAAACCATATACAAGTCTATCTGTAGACATAAGTTTTTATTGCTTTTGGGTAGATACCTAAGTGTGAAATTACTGAGTCACAGAATAGATTCATATTTAACTCTATGAGAATCTGCCAAATCATTTTTCAAAGTGGTTGTATAACTTTCCACTCTCATCAACTATGTGCTAGATAGAGGTCCAGTTACTTCTTGTTCTTGCCAACGTTTGATATTCTAAGCTCTTGGAATTTTAGCCATCACCATGAAGTAATAACTTAGAATAATACTAGGTACATAAAACAATTGGTCTACCAATTCGTTAAATATATATATTATACATACTCAAGTTATTTAGTTCTTATTTGATTTCTCTTGAAAATCATTTGGCATTATGAATGTATCTTTGTTAATTCTTTATTATTATTGATAATATTTATTTTGTGTTTTTAAAATATTTTCATAGACAGTATTAAACCTTTATTTGCGCCGGGCGCGGTGGCTCACGCTTGTAATCCCAGCACTTTGGGAGGCCGAGGCGGGCGGATCACAAGGTCAGGAGATCGAGACCACGGTGAAACCCTGTCTCTACTAAAAATACAAAAAATTAGCCGGGCGTGGTGGCGGGCGCCTGTAGTCCCAGCTACTCGGAGAGGCTGAGACAGGAGAATGGCGTGAACCAGGGAGGCGGAGCTTGCAGTGAGCTGAGATCGCGCCACTGCACTCCAGCCTGGGCGACAGAGCAAGACTCCGTCTCAAAAAAAAAAAAAAAAAAAAACTTTATTTGCTAGAATAAAAATACTGTGTTATGTACCTGGTATTCTATGATCTTGCTAATTCCACTTATTGGTTTTAGAATCTCCTATAAATTTCTTAGGATTTTTTATATATATAATCACATAATTGCAAATAATTATGTTTTCTTTTTTATGTGATTCTTTTCTTTTTCTTTTTTTTTTTTCTGGCTTATTACTAGGAAATCCAGAACATTATTAAATATAAGTGATGAGAACAAACTTTTTTTAATCTTGGTTCCCGTATTGGAGGAAAAGTATTTACTATTTCAGTGTTGAATATGATGTAATTTTTGCATATGTCCTTTATTAGGAATAGAGGAAATTCCCTTTCATTTTTATTTTGCTGAAATGTATATCATTAATTGATATGGTATGCTGACTTTAATGCCTCTATTGGGATATTTAAAATGTTTTCCCTTTATTCTGTGAATATATTTAATTACACTGAATGTTTTCTAGTGATTAACTTTGAATTGTTGACATAGATCCTACTTGAACATGGTATATTTTCTGTTCACTGTGGGAATTAATTTGCTATATTTTTGTTGAGTATTTTTGCCTTTATGTGCCTCTATTTTATTTTTGTAATGTTTTTGTCAAATCTTTTATATCAGGGTTGTGATACCAGTGTCACGATATGAAGGTTATGGTAGTTTCATAAAATATGTTGGGAAATATTCCCTTCTCCTTTGTGTTTTCAAAGAGTTATGTAACTTTGGTACTATTTCATCATTAAATATTTAATAGGAATTTATGATTTAAACCATCTGGGGAAATTTTTAAATTATTAATTCAATACAGGACTACTCCAACTTTCTGTTTCTTCTTTTTATAGTATCAAATAGTGGTTTTTAAAGGAACTTTTTTCAATTTCACCTAACTTGTCAAATATATTGGCATAAGAAGTTCATCATATAATATTTTACATAGAATATGTATTGGTATATCATTGTTTAATGTTTATAGTATATGTCTATGACAATTGATCACATTCTACTCAATCTTTTACTTTATGTAGAACATAAAAAATTTACAACAGTAAAATTCTATTTTCCCACTCTCAGATCCCTGTATGTTTTTAAAAATGTTTTATATCTGCATATGTTATAAACTTAACACTGGAATGTTATTTTTTATTCAAATAGTAGTTTGCCTTTTAAAGAAATTAAAAGAGGCCAGGCACGGTGGCTCACGCCTGTAATCCCAGCACTTTGGGAGGCCGAGGTGGGCAGATCACAAGGTCGAGAGTGCGAGACCAGCCTGGCCAATATGGTGAAACCCCATCTCTACTAAAAATACAGAAATTAGCCAGGCGTGGCGATGGGTGCCTGTAGTCCCAGCTATTCGGGAGGCTGAGGCAAGAGAATTGCTTGAACCTGGGAGGTGGAGGTTGCAGTGAGCCAAGATTGTGCCATTGCACTCCAGCCTGGGTGACAGAGAGAGACTTCATCTCAAAAAATAAAAATAAAAATAAAATTTAACAAAATTAAAGGAAGAAACAAATGGTCTTACGTATTTATCATAAGTATCAATTCTGGTGTTCTTCATTTCTTCCTACACATCTCATACCATTTTTTTTTTTTTTTTGTCCTCAAATATTCCTTTAGCTTTTTTTTTTTTTTTTTTTTTTTTTTTTGCAGTGCAGGTCCCACACACAAATTTCTCAGCTTTCATTTATCTGTATGTTTGTCTTGCCTTTTTTTTTTCTAAATATATTTTTTTACTGGATTTACAAACCTGAATTGACAGTGTTTTGTTTTTCTTTTACCACTTTTAGAGGTGTACTTTCATTGTCTTTTGCCTTCCATTGTTTCCGATTTTTTAATCAGTTTTTGATAATGTGTTTGGTTACATTTGATATATGTTTTTCCTAAACATATGAATTAGATTGGCAGTTGAGTTAGCGTTTCGTTGGTGCCGTAATGAATTAACATAAACTTAGTGGCTTCAGGCAAAGCAAATTTATTATCTCGGAAGTTTATAGCTCAGAAGTCTGACACAGACTACACTGGATAAAAATAAAGGTTAGCCAGGCTGTACTCCCTTCTAGAGACACTAAATATAACCTGTTTTCTTGTCACCCTCATTTCTAAAGCACACCTGCATTCCTTGACTCATGGTGCCATTCCTTCACCTTCAAAGCCAGAAATAATAGATGAAGTCCTTTTTAAGTCATGTCATTCTGACCTTCCTTTCTGCCTTCTTCTTTCACATTCTTTGTTTCATTTTTTGGATTTTGTTTTGTTTTGTTTTTGTTTTTTGGTCCATGGGATAATCCAAAATAATCTTCCTATGTTAAGGTAAGCTGGTGAGCAACCTTAATTTCATCTGCTACCTCTATTTCCTTTGTCATGTAAGCTACCACATTCAAAAAGTATGAGAATAAGGACATAGACATCTTTGGAGGCCATTATTCTGCCTACCACAAGACATAATTTACCGAAATGTACTGGTGTCCAATTTTACTAATTCAAATGAAGAATATTATAGAAACCATCTTTGTTTATGTCCCTTTACCCTCTCCCATTCATAATATAATTGTTAAACATTTCTTCTACGTACATTAAAACCACATTAGGCATCAGACAGTATTATAATATTACTTAAACCATCAAACACCACTTAGAAAATTTAAGAGGAAAAGAAAGTTTAGTGTACTAAACATGGTTTTTCTTCTTCCATGTTCTTTCTTCTTTTCTGATATCCCCAGAATTTCTTCTACTGTCATTTCCTTTCTATTTAGAAGATTTCTATTAGTGTTCTTTTAGGGTAGGTAGCTGGTAACAAATTCTCTTAGTTTTCCTTCATCTGTGAATGTCTTTACTTTCCTTATATTACTGCAGAATAATGTCACTGGATGTAAAATTCTGGGTTGACAGTTGTTTTTAATTTCAGCACTTGAAAAACAATGTGCTCTTCCCATAAACAATCTGAGATGATCTCTGAAAAATGGTTTGTTATTCATTTCCCCTGAAAATTTTACAAAATTCCACAAATCTAGAAGTTCAAATCTTCACATTCACTTTAAAACTGTGCAGAACATCAAGAGTATGCATATTCAAAATATTGTGAATCTGAAAGATGTCCCTTTACAGAAGAAATGCATATTATTTTATTATTACAGTGGTGGAGTTGTTGGGCTTACCCAGGTGAAACAATACAGTTGGACACAAGGTCGATGGCTTAAAAAGAGTGCTGAATTTTTGCTACACATGCTTAAAAATGCACAAATTAATGGTGAATTTAAGGGTTAGCTGAATTTAGACATAGATTATCTAGTCAAAGATATCCAGCTGAACAAAGCACTCAAGATACCACCATACTTACTGACTTTACAGTTCAGTTAACTCATACATTAGCTATCTTTGCTACAATGAGATGATTTTTACTAAAAAGCATAAATTGTTTCCAAACCAGTAAAGCAGGTTGTACAGAAGAGAAAGACATCCCAGAAGAAACTGAAGAAACATAAATTTAGGGTCTAGAAATAAATTCTGCCTAAATTAAGGGAAAATAAAAATAAATCTAAACAAAACAACAAAATGTCATACTACTTTCTGCCGTTACAGTTGCTTATGAGAAATCCACTGTTACTTAAAAATTTTCCCTGTAAGTATGGTGATCTGCTTTTGCTGCTTTTAAGATTTTTTTCTCACATTAGTTTTCAAAAGATTCACTATGCTGTGTCTTGATGTGGATTTCTTTGGGTTTATGCTGATTAGTCTATGATTAGCTTTATGAATCTGTAGGTTTATGATTTTTGCCAAATTTGGGAGATGTTCATATTTATATTTTTAACCTCATCCCTTTTCTCCTCTCCTTCTGGATTCAATATTATGAATTTAATGTGTTTTTTTGTTTAGTTCCACATGTTCCTGAGATTCTGCTCATTTATATTTTTAGTCCATTTTCTCCTTATTGCTCAGATTAGACAATGATAATTTACATTATTCTAACTTTTGATTCTTCTGTCTTCATTTTATGTTGATCTGTCCCATTGAGTTTTTTTTTTATTTTAGTTATTGTATAATTTAGTTCTAAAATTTCCATTTGGTTCTTATTTATATATTCTATTTCTTTGCTGAGATTTTCTATTTCTTTTCTGAGACTGTCTATTTTTTCATGCTTCAAACATGCTCTTAATTGCTTATTGAAGCATTTTTATTATGGTTGTTTTAAAATCTTTGTTAAATAACTCTAACACCTGTATCTTCTCTGTGTTGGCATCTGTGGTAGGCTATATAATGGATCCAAAAGATAATTACATATTAACGATGGGGCCTACAAATAACACCTTATATCACACACACACACACACACACACACACACACACACACACACACACACCACACACACACACACACACACACACACACACACACACACACACACACGTCTTTCCACATGTAATTAGGTCAAGGATTTTGAAATAGGGGGATTATCCTGGATTATCCAGGTAAACCCAAACATAATCACAAATATCTTTGTAAAAGAGAGGCAAAAGGACACTTCACTATGCAAGAGAAGCAGGCAATATAACCACAGGAGCAGAGATTCCCTTGTTGTTACTGCCAAGTAGAGATGAAAGTCCGAGTTCAGCAGTTGGCCTCCATTAACACTTAGGCAGAGAAGGGCTCCTACTGCTGGTTAAAGGTGAGGGTTCAGGCTATCCACGAGGGCTTCATTCAGTATCTCCCTAGCTAGGAGGAGGAGGGTTGCTTCATTACTGTTCCCCCACGTGACCTCCACTGATATGATGGGGGTGGTGGCATTATCACCACTGAATGGTGGTGAACAATCCGACTCCACTAGGCATCCCATCTGACACCTCCCTCGCAGGGAGGGAGAAGAACACATCATTGTTGGAGTATGGGCATAGAATTTCTAGCTCTGCATGTGGTCTCTACAGACACCACAGTGAGGGAGGGGAGGCTCCCTACAATCTACTGGGGGTTTATGAGCCAGCTTCCAGTTGGATTTTTCTGACATCTTTCAGCACAGTGGTTTGGCTGCTTTGTGACAGTCTGGCAAGGGTAGCTATGTGGGCTCTACTTGGCCTTTGCTATTGATGGTGGGGTGTTGCAGCAGCTTTTTCTGTGGTACGTGATTGTAGTAGAATGGTTTTAGTCTAAAAAGTTTCTGTCTTGCTGATTGCTACTTTCATGACTAGAAAGAGGAGTCTTTGTCATTTTATGTTTTTATTCACATTTGTTGACATTTCCAGTTTGTATCTCTAGTATCCAGGCTGGGCTATGTTAGCTGGCAAGAAGAAAACCCAGGGAACTCCACTATGTCATTTCTTTGGTCCTGAGGCCCCTAGCTAGCCTGCTCTTTTTTCTCCATCTTTCAGAATCTTGTATTTGTTTAATATACATACATATGTACAACTGTGTGTATATATGTATATACACACATATACAATTATTGTATATAAAAATATAAAATAATTTGTTACACTTAGTGGGGGGAATAGGAAAAAGTAAATCTACACTACTTTCTTAGAAGCAGAGGTACCCCTGTATGTTTTTAAAACCATACAACCTCTATAAATAAATGATATTCATTCTATTAATGCACATCCTTTGATAGATATTGTCAACTTTTAACTTCTCTGCTTATCCCTACTGAGAGAATTGCTCACTGACATAACCTACTATCTTGATAACCATGCTTGCTACTGTCTTATCCCTTTTATTTCCACCTCCACCTCTACCAGTAACCGATACAAGTGATGGTCAATGGATGAAAGGTCAGCAAATCCATAGACCTTCAGGAGGCTCAGCTAAGGCTGGAAGTGAGAAAGTTAGGAGAAACAAGTAAGGAGAAAAGTGAAGAAAATAGAAAAAAAGAGAGCCAATAGTAATAGAATGGAGAAAAAAAGGCCAGTCACGGTGGCTTACGCCTGTACTCCCAGCACTTTGGGAGGGTGAGGCAGATGGATCATCTGAGGTCAGGAGTTCAAGACCAGCCTGGCCAACATGGTGAAACCCCGCCTCTACTAAAAATACAAAAAATTAGCTGGGATTGGTGGCATGTGCTTGTAATCCCAGCTACAAAGGAGGCTGAGGCAGGAGAATTGCTTGAACCCAGGAGGTGGAGGTTGCACTGAGCCAAGATCGCACCACTGCACTCCAGCCTGGGTGACAGAGTGACACTCCGTCTCAAATAAATAAATAAATATAAAAAGAAAGAAGAAAAGGGATAAACTGTAGTAAAAGCCTTGACCAGGTAAAAATTCATGTCCAGTACTAAAGAGAAATCAAGTAACAGATGTAATAAAAGCAAACACTGTGTGGTGCCTATTTTTTCAAAAACCGTTCTTGGAACTTTAAACATATCAAAATTCATATAACCCATAAAGTAACCAAATTAGTTAAGTTCTGTTATTAAACTGATTTACAGCTAAAGAAACTGGGACACAGATTGCTCAAGATCACTTACACGAGGGTTTTTATCTTAAGCCTCACATATAGTTGGATGCTATGATATTGACAATATCTCTCTGTTTCTGAGCTTAAAAATATCATTTTCATTTAATTTCATCTAACAGCTTCAGAGCCCATGCAGTCTCTTAAAAGCAGAAATAAGAAGCCAGTCATTAGGCAGCAGAAACTGGAAAAGAAGAAGAAACATAAGGGAGAGGTGATCGGGCTGTATAAATTCCATTCCAGTGAGTCTTATCTCTCTGCAGTTAACATTCGAAGATTATTCCTGTGAATTCTTTTTGTATTCTTATGACAAAAATCACTTTGCTAGCTAGTTTGGTTGAGTCTCTTTTCCTTTATGACTTTCCTTTCCTTTACGACTCCCAGCCTTAAACTACAAAAAGGGAGGGAAAAAAACACTTTTAGGATTAAAATCTAGACAAAGAAAATCTGAAAAGGAAGCCTGCTGAAAATTCTTCTTGGAACAGGTCAAACTCTACTTAGATTCTAAAATTTGGTATGCTCAAACGAATTCCTCAGCATTTGTAGTGACGGAAGACATGAAAACAGTTAATGGTCCTTTGCACTTATATTCCTTTCTTCACTGAAACCAGCAGCAAAGATGGTGATTGACTCAGAAGATTGTGCCAAACCTGCCAAATAACCACATATGGCCTTTAATTTAAAAGAATCTAAAGAAGCAAGTGAATGTAATCAAGTATTTGGAATTCTCTCCTCCCCACCACCCAAAAACATACCTGGTCATTTTTCTTATTATTTGGCAAATACTCAACTGCATTTCAAGGTATAAATTAACAATAATCATTTTTTCCACAGCACTTGTCAGGATAATGTATAGTCACCCAATGTAATAGAAGGTGTTCAGAATTAATAATTGGCAAGCCTAGTTTCTAGCTTGAATGGTATTTTCTGCAAAAACTAGCAAAAAACGTTTTTAAAAGTAAGGCTACATTGCTGAATTTCCACACTTTTGCTTTTAAAATTTTCAGAGATAATCAAACCCAGTGAGTGGTTCTCACTAAAATGAAACCAAGACGGTTTTTTTTTTTTTTACATTTACAATAAGAAATTACTTCCTCAAGTCCAAGAATATTCTAAATGTGCATGATCAGTGTCTTCTCTACATTTAGGCAAATTTACTCAGGCAGATAGATCCAATCAGTAGGTTTCTAGTGGAGCATGAAATAAGGAGGGTAAGATGAATAGAATATATATTGACATTATGCTAAAATCACCTCACCATTCCTCTCACAATCTAGATAGTCTGTCACTCATAATGAAACTTCATTTGCTAAAATCCTACGAATCTACTTCCTCACTAAATTCAACCTTGTCACCAAAAAAAGAGAAAACAGTCCAAAAATTAGGACCCCTGAACACAGATACTATTTGTCATTATATCTACTCTTTTTCTAAGTTCCCATCGCTGACAAACCCTTAATAACCACTTCTAATTGACGCATGTTTTATGTAGATATTATAGCTCAATTGAAACAATTTACAGTCAAGTTCCACCTGCCAAGGTGCTTCTATATCTTTTGGGATACATTGCATGTATGTGTTTTGATGCATTAATTGTTTTTATTCCAGTGATGGACCAAGAAGAGTGGGCATTGGGAGAGTCCCACCCTGCAGGGAGGATTATTTTATCCCTGACACAGTATAGAAATGTGGGTCTTATGATAATAAAAAGTGGAACGCAATTTAGCTGATTTTTAAAATATGAATTCTTTCCAGGCAATGCAGCACACCCTTATTGCTTCACTCTGGGATGGCTGCTCCTGTGACTCTGAGCTTACTGCTCAATGAGTGGTTTCTTCTATTATGGCTATTATTTTAATTTAACTTTCTTTTCTTTATGATAATTCTCTATTCATGTATAACTCTATCAGCCAGAAATCTGTCAGGAAAGGAGAAGCCACTTTACTCATTTGGTCTGTAAATGGTTTAATGCAGCCACTGTATTAAACTGTATCTGATCCACACAGCCTCCTGAGAATGATGGCTCCACTCTTTTTCCCTCAACTCTCATACAAGTTCCTGTTATTGACAAATGCTAATTCCCTCATAGAAAAAGGGATTCTGGAAACCATGGTTCTCAGCCTTAGATTATTAGGGTGAGGTGATGCTGAGTCGACAGCAAGGTGCAACACAACAATTTAAAATATATTATATACAAGCTATCTTCATATCTGTTTTCAGTTGTACTTCCTTAAGGTCTTGGGTAAAAAAAATCTTAGGGAGCATGGGTAAGGAAAAGTTAGTGTTAGATTAAACTCTACTTGGGGCCAGCTGTGGTGGCTCATGCCTATAATCCCAGTGCATTGGAAGGCCAAGGCGGGAGGATTGCTTGAGGCTGGGAGTTTGAGACCAGCCTGAGTAACATAACCAAGACCCCATCTCTACAGAACTGAAAATTAAAAAAAAATTAGCCAGGGAGGTTTGCTTGAGCCCAGGAGTTCATAGTTACAATGAGCTATGATCATGCCACTGTACTCTAGCCTGGGAGACAGAACCAGTCCCTTTCTCTAGGGAAAAAAAAAAATCTACTTATCTGTCTATTTCTAGTTTCAAGGGCTTTACTGTTGAATTCATAGTTAAAAAGTCATGCACTTTCATAAAGTTTCATATGTAATAATAAAGCTGATTTCCTTGTCCTCTTCCTCCTCTTTTTTTTCGTATTCTTATCTGTCTCCTACCCTCAGCCCATCCTCATCTAGCCTTTGTCCACGTTACATATTCAATATTCACAATTTGGTACTCTTTCATTTATATGTTACTTTGTATTCTTATAAAGAAATTAATAAGGTTAATAGGTTTAATTGTAATATATCTATATATTAAAGTGCATTTAAACATAAAAATTACATAGTTTCAATTGTTTTACAAAAATATTATTTTATATTGTAGTTCTCTGCATCTTGCTTTTCTCCTATAACTCTGTCTCCAAGCCAGCTATTATTGATTTATTTCATTCATTATAATGACAACTATACCATGATATAAATAAACTACAAAATATTTAAGTATATTCTTATTACAAAATAATAATTTTACCTACTTTTTTTGCTACTACAGTCAAAGACATCAACATCCAATTGCATATGTTGGTATATGATAAAAGAAAAAGTTCTTTTACTTCTAGAAATAGATTTGCAGGGATGGCATTATTAGAAGATATGCACATAAAATGATAAAGGAAGTCATTAGGTGACTTTTTATATGCTGTAAAACTAATTTTTCTACTATGTTTGAGAACACTCCTTTTTCCACATCCTTGCCAGTCAACATTGTCTACTTTATTTTTCCTTTTACCAATGAAATATGTGTAATGTATATGTCAAAATGTTATAATACTTTAATAATCCTTTTCCTAATTACTAGGAAGGACAGATCTTTATCTAATGTATTTATTGGTAATGTGAACACTTAACCTTGTAATAGTTCTCTTTTCAAAATATTTGCTTGTTTTCTATTCAGCTGTTTATATTTAGCACAATTGAAATTTGAACATACAGTGTTTGAACTATGGTTTGAATTATGTCCCCCCAAAATTTATATGTTGAAGTTCTAACTCCCGCTATCTCTGGATGGATGTGATCCTATTTGGAAACAGGGTTGTTGCAGATGTAATTAGTTAAGTTCAAAAGGGGTCATATTTTCATAGGGTGGATCCTTATAAAAGAATGGCCTGTGAAGAGACAGACAAGTGCACAAGAAAGAATGCATGTGAACATGAAGAGGTGGGGGTGATGCATCCACAAGCCAAAGTGTGCTACAGATAGCCTAAAAATACCAGAAGCTAGGAGAGAGGCCTGGAACTGGTTTTTCCTCTCAGCCCTCAGAAAGAATCAACCAACATCCTGATCTCAGACCTCTAGGCACAAGAACTGTGGAACAATAAATTTCTGTTTAAGCCACCCAGTTTGTGAAACTTTGTTATGGCAACCATCACAAATTAATACATGTAGTTAGATGAAAATTTTATTTTCTTTTAGATGGAGTTGTGACAGCTACATTTATTAAATTACATTGCCTCCACTGAAATGAAATATTACTTTTCTCATACACTAAATTTTTTATTGATGTATATATATATTCTCAAATATAAGTATATAAAATTCTACATTCTCAAATCTACCAGAATCTGTTTTCTCTATTCCATGTTACTGACTTATTTGTATATATTCTTTTTTTTTCTTGTTTTTTTGAAACAGTGTCTCACTCTGTCACCCAGGTTGGAGTGCAGTGGTGCCATCTCAGCTCACTGCAACCTCCACACCCCAGGTTCAGATGATTCTCGTGCCTCAGCCTCCTGAGTAACTGGGATGACAGGCACCTGCCACCACGCCTGGCTAATTTTTGTATTTTTAGTAGAGATGGAGTTTCACCATCTTGGCCAGGCTGGTCTTGAACTCCTGACCTCGTGATCCACTCTCCTCAGCCTCCCAAAGTTCTGGTGTTTTTCAGCCTTTATGAGAGAGTTAATGACACTAGAAAAGCCCTCAGGCCAATACCAGATGTTAAGTTGGAGAAAATGTTTCCTAGGTGTCCTGCCCCTGCTGTGGTCTAACTCTGAGCTCTGTTCTATATTGTCTTCCAGCATTCCTGGCAAGGATAAGTTTCTGTGGCCCACAGCAAAAATCACTGATTACACATTCTTTCCTGGCTTCCTTAACTTTTCCTGTATCACCTTCCTGCTACTGTACACATGCTTTTTCGGATTATCTCCCAACTGACTTCATATCATTGTTTCAGAGTGCACTTCTTGATTAACCCAATCTGAAACAGTTTCTATTTTTCCTTACATCCCTTGCAGTTTTTACTTTATAAAAATGTTCACTATGTTAAATCTTTAAACTAACTGTAAGTCTTTAGCAAAGAAAAGTACTATCTGTTGCTTCCCTTACCACTTTAAAAAAAAAAAAAAATTAACTCCCACTTTGTCAGTCATCTGGATTCTAGATTGCAAACCTTGCTTTCTTCTCACTTGCTTCTACTCAGTAGAATCAGATTCACTTTTTTGTTTTTAACTTTTCTGAGTCACTTTATGTTTCACAGGCCTATTATATGTCATACTACTATATTTTGTTCTGTTATTCTATCTGAAAATTATTTTATTTGTTTTGATAAATTAAGCCATGTGTGTTTTTGACATGATTGATGAGTTTGGTCTCAGTTATATCTAATAATAGTTTCATGTTTTACCCTTTCATAATATCATCTATTTTAGTTCGTCTTTTCCATTTATGGCTTATCTTGTAGTTAAGACAATTTTTTTTTCTGTCTTTCTCCCACTTTAATAATTTTACTAAATCTGCATAGTGTATAAGCGCCACAACTCTACCGTCCCTCTCACGCTTATTCTTTAGTACTAGTTCTATAGTCATATATGTATTCAGGGCTCACCACTCGTTCTATGCCAATGATTTTCCAGTGACTTTGGTTATCTAAAATATATTCTCTGGTATGTTGCATGGGAACAATATTTCCTGAGTTCTTGCATGTTCATGTTAGCCTACAGCTTTAATGCTGAAAATCATTTTTGCCTGAATAGAAAACATTTGGCTCACATTTTCCTTCCTTGAGTATCCTACATATATTAGTCCTTTGTCTTATAGCATAAAACATCCCTGTCAAAGAGTTTGACATCAATATGTTTTTCTCTCCCTTGGAAGTGACCTGATATTTTTTCTGTTGTTTTTCTTCTGCATAGTGAAAATACTTTTAAAAAAATTTCATTTCAAGACCAAAAGATTCACTAGAATAAGTCTCAGTGTTGGCCATCACAGGACAGTTTTGCCAGGAAGAATATGTAGTTTCAAGTCTTTATTTCAGGAAATTTTCCTAGAAATAATACATAGGTCCAAATCTTGATTTATTCCTGGAAATATTCTTAGGAAAAATAGATTAAGTTTTGAAGACAACACGAGTAGGAGAGAAGACAAACTGATTCCTTGTTCAAGAAAATCTCAGGCACAGAAGCTCAAAATATCTTTTTAATTTCCTATGCAAGCCATTTTCTCCACAGTTTTTACTTTTATCTGCCACTGAAACACTTCTTAAACTTCAATTCAGCTGTCAAAAATCAAATGGAATTTCACAAGATCATGTTTAGTTTCTTACTTGTTGTATTTCTTTCATTTGAATTTGATTTCATTGCATTTATGTTGCTTTACTATAGTGTCATTATCATGATGCCCATGAAGTGATTGTTGTGAAACATAGACGCTCTGCTCCGTTAATCAAATTCTAGCTCACTGTGTGGCTCATCCCACTATTATGGTTGGCAGAACCTAAACATGCTGCAGCTTCCTCTCCTTACCCCATCTGTATCTTCATATGTCTTGAAAAGTATTATTCTCATACTGATTTAATGCTTCTATTTATACTATTGTAATATATCAAAGGTTTCCAAGTGTCAGTACTCATATAATTAAACTGTGGTAAACTCTGTAGCCAAAAAATATCAGATTGTTATTTATAAAATTAATTTCTTTTTATCCTATAATACAATCTGATACATTACACAAAACAGTAATATATATTATTGCACTTGAGAAAGTTTTTCTACTCTGGACTTCAGTTTTATCATACATAAAATGAGGACTTTTTACTAGATCTCAAAAGTTTTGAGTATTTCCTCCTGTCACCCATTATAGAGGAGTGGGAGGTAGAGTGAATGAAGTCCCAGGAACTCCACTGCTTGCCTTCCCTAGCCAGAATAACTCTGAAGTTCTCTCTTTTATACACTGGAGTTCCAGGAAAAAAATTAGTTTTGAAAAATTTTCAAGGCTAAAAAAGAAGTGCTAAAAGAACTGCATCGGATTATTATAAAGGTGATTCCTAGACTTTAAATGAAAACAAAGGAAGAGGAAGGAAGGAAGGAAGATGGAAGGAAGGAAGGAAGGAAGGAAGAAAGGAAGGAAGGAAGGAAGGAAGGAAAGAAGGAAGGGAGGGAGGGAGGGAGGGAAGGAGGGAGGGAAAATTCTTATGCTTCCTTGATTTTCCAACTTAATCCTCAAAGATAATAATTATTTTCTTTCCTAAGGATTATACATGATATCATTAAGCTGGATAAAAAGAAGTTGCAAATGGTGTAGTGCATAGACTGTGACTGTTGTCACATGTTATTTAGAGAGAAAATATAAGGACCTAATAATCAGTTGTTTTGCATCAGTATGGTCGCATACCTTTTTATGCTGGATTTCTTTTGTTTAGGTGGGTACCCATGATTTGTGAAAAATTTTGCATATCTTTCTTAAAACTCAGACATGCCTAGCAAGAAAGCACTGTAGACATGTAATTGTGAGGGAGAAATAATCTGAGCACATCTTTGTTTATATTTCATCATTTTTGATAGTATATGCTTGTACTCAGAAAATTATTTTGCTAATATTAAACATGTAACCTTTATTCATAATAAGATTGGCTCACCTCTTGCATGAAGATTAAAAATATAGAAAGGATGAACATAAACTCTTAAGAGCAGACAACTCCTGTTTTAATATTGGTTATCATAGGTATGATGTTGTGAGAAACTAAATAACAGGATAAGTGATCCCAGCCATACCTCCTGGAGCAGAAGAACCACCCAATTAGCACACAGAATCATAAGAAATGATAACTCATTGTTTTAACATGCTGCATTTTGGAGAAGTTTGTTATGCATGGAAATCTAAAGTCCTTGATATCACTTCTGATGGAGCCAATTTGCCAAATCCCTTCATATGGGGTCACCTGCTTGATTTCTCTTGCCTAAGCACCAACTTCTCCCCACCATCATTTAGATGCTGGTTTACTTCCCATTATGAGGAATAAATCCTTTTGACACTAACAGTCCAAGGTTCTAGACTCTTAACTCATTGGTTTTAAAATTTTGTTTGTTGTCCTTTTTTGTAGCAAAATGAACATAATGTAAAGTTTATCATTTTATCCATCTTAAAGTGTAAAATCCAGTGACATTTTGTAACAATTACCAATATCTAGTTCTATCACATTTTTATCACATCAAAAAGAATCCATATTTCCCAGAGCCCCTAACAACAATTAATGTATTTTCTCATCTATGGATTTGCCTATTCTGGACAATTCATATAAATGGAATCATTCCATTTGTTTCTGGCTTCTTTCACTTAGCATAATATTTTCAAAGCCCATCCATCCAAATTATTGCTTTGCATAAAGGAAGAAAGAATTCTTCCCCTAGTTAGCATCTTGCCAGAAGTGCCACCCTACCCATAAGGAGGAAAATTTTTAAACTGTTCTCTATTTCAAAGTAAGATCAAGGCATTACTTTCATCTAAGAGGTCCAATGGAGTTGTTTTCTTTCTCAAACAAAAGAGTAGCCTCTTATAAAAAGTGAATTCTATAGTCACTCTTGTGGAAAAAAAATCTCAGGCAGTTCTGTGTTTAGCAGATTGTCTCCAATGCTTATACAAACTGACACAGATCCTGGTTGTGAGGGTTAATTTTTTGTGCCAATTTGGCTAGGCATAGGGTGCCCAGATATCTGGTCAAACAGGATTCTGAGTATGTCTTTGAGGATATTTCTAGATGAGATTAACATTTGAATTGACAGACTTGAGTAAAGCAAATGGCCCTCCCTAATGTGGGATTTCACCTAATCAATTGAGGATCTGAATAGAATAAAAAGGCTGAATAAGATGGAACTTCATTCACCTGCCTGGCTGTTGAACTGGAACATGGGTCTTCTCATAAACTTAGACTAGAATTTAGACCATTGACTCTCCTTGTTCTCAGACCTTTGGCCTTGAACTAGAGCTACAGCACTCACTCTCATAGGTCTTCAGCTTGCCACTACCTTTTTTGGAACTTCTCAGCTTCCGTAATCATGGGAGCCAATTCCTTATAATAAATATGATACATGTGTGTATATATATGTGTACATATGTGTACATATATGTGTACACACATATACATACATGTACACATATATACACACGTATCTATTTATATAGAGATTTATTATCCATTGGTTCTGTTTCTCTGGAGAATTCTGGCTAATATACATGCCTTTTTTCATTTCTTAGCAAATATACTACTAGTATATAAACTACTACAAGTAGGTCAGAATAGACATGCATCAGCAACAATGTCTATTCACATCTCCAGAGAAAGTCTTCTCCTAAGGCTTTTTACTTTTTTTACAATATAAAATAATTGGGGGCCAAGAGAAGATTAATACAGTTGGTAAGGTAAAATACTGTCTTCCTCTCCTTCACCCAATATTCTCCCCAATATAAAATAGGGGAAAAAGTAAAATTGTATTGAAAATACTGTATTTATTTCATCTCTATTAGTATGATGTTAATTAAAATTAGTGCCTCATTTTCTCACTACAGTTCAGATATGTCTTACTATTTTCAGGTGACCCGAGATTGCGTTTCTCAATGTTCAGTTTTCATAAGTTATCAAGGAGACCACTATAAAAAAAATCTCACCCCATGAAAAAAGAGAGCCAAAAGGTGAAAGTTGGTGCAAAATAAAACTGGCTTGTGTCCAAAGGGAGGGGAGATGTTGAACACTAGCAGTGCCATTCATTTGCTCTATCCTCCGATACAAGCTTCGTGGACTCATGCCTGAATCCTCAGGCAACAGAGTTATTATTCAAAAACTATGTCTGAACTAATAAATTGGAAATTTGAAAAGTCAAGGTGACAGCAGTATTAAGTGCCAGTGGCTTCAGCAATGAGACACAAAAATCTCTCAACACTGGATGGTATTGTTGTTTTAAGCAGCTGAGGGCACGAAGTACAGCATCCTTGGCCTGTATATTAGCACACCCAGCAACAGGCATCAGTAACCATAAGCCAGAAGTCAGTAGCCTCCAGCAACCAGCACTGGCAGCAATTTGGGACTGTATAGCTGTGGATATAGGTAGCTTCCCAGGTCAAGAGAGTAGACAAATTGTGGATACCATATTGATTCCCAGAGGACCAGCTTGAAGATCATACTGGACATATGCCTTGAGAGGGCAATTACAGGGACTGCCAAGTCAGAAGCAGAGATACACTGATTTGTTACTGTTATGGTAAAACCCTTTGTGGTCCGTGGTAAGGGTGGCTGATTTTTATCCATAACAATGTCTTGGCCTATCCTCTGCATTTTCTTCAATGCTGTTTATAAATTCAATGCCACCTGACCTACATAGCAAACAGTTATTTTCCGAAATAGAATAATAGGAGTCCTTTAAACTGCACACCTCTGCAGGTAAATTTGTTTCCAACCTTTACTAGATTGTTTACATTAAGTTCACTATTTAATATTGAAAATGAAACTTTCGATGACAAATTCAAGCACTAGTTTATGTATAGAAATTTTTGAAATATAAATTAATTTTGAATAATGCAAACTCACACTATATTATTCAAGATGAAGCTTTTCCATTTAAATTTCATGAAAGATTAAGGCAGCTGAAAAAGAAACGTGTATGGATTCAAATTAACAGTTTGCATTTTGATATTGGAAAACAGTAAGATAAATGGTTTTATGTTCCTTTCATTTGCATTTATATGTGGCTAAAGACAGGAGAAAGGATCAAAAATCTAAACTCTGAAATGGCATTTCAACAAAACAATCTGATGACAAAGATTTTTTCATAGATCAACCGGTTTTCTTTTTTCAGCATTTCTACATGAAATACGATAAGCCTCATTTTCCCACCTCCTGCAATTTTCGGGTGAGACATGCTCTTTTGGAAAATATCCACATGCAATCAACTTGATGTTAGCTAGAAAGTGAAATCATCGTCTCTTTCCCATGTCAATTACAATTATGCTTCAATTTAAAAAGTAATATACAGTGGTATATACATTATTTTTGAATTTAAATCCAATTTCAAATCTTCAAAAAATTCAGTATTATAACATTAAAAGCACAAATTTATATAGTTTATTATTATTATTATGTAAAATAGTATTATTTTACTTAAAATATATTAAAATATAATATATTATGTTATAATGGAAACCAAAATAAAATATAATAAGCTGATACTGATAAGTCTCATCTGTGGCACCAGTTAATAGTCATTTTGTTTTAAAGTTTTTAGAATTGTAGAATCTTAGAATTATCTTAGAAGATAATTTCTCAATAATTTCTAACATTCTTTCCCTCATCATTCTTCCCCTCCCTCACCTTTCTAACCTGTGCCAAGTGATGGTCAGGAAAAGAGGTGTTTGGTTACACAACTATGAAAAAAATTCAAGAATTCTAACAATGATCGTAAGGTTGCATTGAAAGTAAATCTAAGGGAAAAAAATGTCTTACATGAGATGGTTACTATCTAATGGATTTATATAATCATGTTGCCAGAGATATTAACACTTTATTTCAAAATATGTAACTGTACCAAAATATAGTATTTTTTTCTTAAACAATCACTTCATTGACATGTACTGACCACATTATGTGCAAGACATTGTTAAATATCAAAACAGGCTCTTAACAAAAGGAAAAAATATAATAATCAAAGGGAATATCTGATGGGTCATGTACTCAACTTTTAGACAGGCATAACTGTATGTCCTTTTAAAATGTGAGAACCTACCAGCTAGCACACCAATGTACCCAGTTATCTTTTTCATTGAAGGTGCAATTTGAACCAATTTGATGACATTTAGATAATGCAAGCCTTATAAAAACTATAAAATGAAATAAAACAAAATAACTTTAAGATTATTATCAATATAATCTGGAGATTTATGGAGTCATAGCCTAAGCAATCACTAAAAGATGCTAAATAGATTTAGGAAATAATTGTTGTATGAGAGAAATAACACTTAGCTTTTTGCATTAAAAATCTTGCTTATAGATCCACATATAGTTTAATTTTCTAATACCATCACATGTAAAATTTCATGTTCTGGCATCGTAAGTGAATATCTAGTTTTAAGAACTCCTCTTGAAACATCTGCAACATTACCTAGCAACATTATCACAGTGGTCTCCATCCATCTGCAAGCAAATGGTGAACATCTGTTTTGAACACAGTCGGAAAAAAAAAAAGCAAAACAATATAAATTTTGATTATGATCAACTCCGACTCAAATGTAGATAGGCAAAGACTCCTTACATGAGTCAGCTTTTAGAGTATTGTTTCTCCTCATACTTTTAGATATGTTGTGAATATCAAAATGTACATAGTACATATAGAATTTAAGGTGATAATTTATCAAATTAAAGCATTAAACTTTCAAGCTCTGAAATAGACTTAAAAGCCCATAGAACACCATAAGGGCTTTAAATTAGTCCTAATAAAAATTGAGTTAGTTGGTCGGCAAGTTATAAATTACTTGCAAATAGGCTGCTGAGAAGTCTCAGACTGCTAAATGGGTCGGTCTAATTATATTCTAAACAAAATTACAGAACATGACAGTGTCTATTTTTCTACCACAGTTGAAGCTCATTGATTACTCTGTTGACCACTTCTTCAAATACGATGACTCCAGAATGTTGCTGGAAGCAAATTCAGGAGTAATGATGGACATTCTTCCAAAGACCTTATCACCAGGGGAGTAAGTCAATTTTATTTTTGTCACAAGAGTCACCTTTACTTTCTAGGCTGGCCTTGTCACTTGACTTTATTAGTAAACTATAGCAGAAGTGATGCCCTGCCACTTCCAGGCCTATCCTGTAAGAGACCTGGCAGGTTCTACTTTCTCTGTGGGGATCCCAATCATCAGGCTGTAAAGAAAATTGTGCTTTATTACTGAATTAGGAGAGACCAGATAAAAAGGGAAGCCAAATGGAAATGAAATGAGCTGCAAAATGTATCAATAAAGCTTTGTTAGACTTTTCAGTACAGCAGCCATGTAAATACAGGTGATTGAGTGATCTCAGTCCATGCTAAGTTGAACATATATATACCATACCAGCAATGAAGAATGACCTCAATGGTTATATTAGCAGAGTAGACTCAGCTGAGGAAAGAATTGGTGGACTTGAAGATAAGTCCATTGAAATTCCTTAAAATGAAACACAAAGAGAAAAAGTAAAGAAAAGAAGTATAACAACATTCAAGAGCTGAGGGACAATATCAAACAATTTAAGGTATGTTTCACTGGAGTCCCAGAAGAGATGAAAGAACTGCAACAATGACATATTTGAAGAGGTGATGGTTGAGAATCCATCAAAATTTAAAAAGGACCAAGAACCACAGATGAAAGAAGCTCAAGAAACCCCAAACAGAATAAATAGTAAAAAGAAAAACAAAAACCTAGATATATCGTAATGAAACTGCTAAAAAGAAAAGAAAAGGAGGACTCCCTAAGGCAGCTACAGAAAAAAGATACACACAGAGAAACCAAGAAAGACAAAAATTACATAAGATTTCTTTTCAGAAAATATGCAAACCACAATAAAAAGTATCAATATTTTTAAAGTATTGGAAGAAAAAAAGCTTTCAACCAGAACTAGCAAAGTGTCTTTGAAAAATGAAAGACAAAGAAAAACAGAGAAAAATTATTGCCTATAGATCTGAAGTACAATAAATGGTAAAAGAAATTTTTCAGACAGAAGAAATATGATACTGGATAGAACTTTGGATAACACAAAGAAATAAAGCGCACCAGAAATAATAAAAATGACAGTAATATAAAATACATTTTTCTTATCTATACTAATCTAAAATATAATTAACTGTTTAAAGCAAATATAATGTGTTACGAGTTTTTTAACATATAAAAGTAAAATATATGACAATAATAATGTGTAAAGAATATAATAGAGAAGATGGAATTTTCTCCTTATACAGTAAGTCAAGTAAAGTCAACTAATGTAATATTTAAAGTTAGACTGAGATAAGTTAACGATGTATATTGTAAACCCAAGAAATTATAACTAATAAGCCAGTCCTGGAGATAAAATGGAAACATAAATTTACTCCATTAATCTAAAAATAAAACTGTTTTTGAAGCCACATGCTTCCACTTATAAGTGGGAGCTAAACAATAGGTACATACAGATATACAGATTGAAATAATAGACACTGGGGACTCCAAAAGTGGGGGTGGGTGTGGGAGGGAGGGAGGGATGAAATACTACCTATTGGGTACAAGGTACTCTATTTGGGTAATAGATACAATAAAAGCCTAGACTACATCACTATGCAATATATCTATGTAACACAACTGCACTTGTACCCCTCAATCTATGAAAATTAAAAAAAATTGGTTTTCAGTATTTAAAATGTGTTAGGCACTGTGCCAGGATACAATGATGAACAAAACAAAGTCCCTGACTTCATAAAGCTTGTATCCTGGTAAGATGGAAGAAACAATAAATAATTAATAAAGCATGTATTTAATACTGCACAAAAAGAAATTAAACAAACTATGAAAGGATTTAACAGGCTGACCAATCTGGTCAGGAAGTTCTTTGCAAGGAGATGGCAATGAACAATTTTCTATTAATCCAGTAAACTTTAGCCTTATTACACCACTTAAAAACTACAGATTCTTTCATTTCACTGTATTCTCAGAAAGAATACATAGTAGTAAGACTGAATAAGCTACATACAGATACATCACAATTGCCTCTTATGAGATAGAAAAGCATTCTGCATACCTATCATTTTTACTAAACACCACAGTACACTGATAAATAGCACAGTCACCTATAAATGCTGAGCTGCTATTTCAGAGTGAATGGAAATATTCTCTAGAAAATAGATTTCGCTTTAAATGTCTGTGTTGATCTATTTTTCAAATAAGTTTATAACAAGAAAGCAATAGGATAAATTAAAAACCTTAGCTCAGTAGAAGTTCTAATATTTGTTTTGAATGCTGCTGACCCCTTAGTAAAACACAGTTCACAATATGATTTTGATTTTCCTGTGTAATCAGAACTCTTAAGGCTATTTGCAAAATTTTAATAGAAGTACTTGATATTCGTGATTCCCTGATCAGTGTAGTTATGTACGGAGAAAATTAAGGATAAAATGTCTTCCTAGAGTCTTTAAAGTCTTAAAGTTGGCCGGGTGCGGTAGCTCACTCCTGTAATCCCAGCACTTTGGGAGGCCGGGCGGGTGGATCACTTAAGGCCAGGAGTTAGAGACCAGCCTGGCCAACATGGCGAAACCCTGTCTCTACCAAAAATACAAAAACTAGCGGGGCATGGTAGCGCCCGCCTGTAGTCCAGCTACTCGAGAGGCTGAGGCAGGAGAATCATTTGAACCCGGGAAGTAGCAGTTGTAGTAAGCGGAGATCATGCCACTGCACTCCAGCCTGGGCCAGGGAGTGAGATGCTGTCTCAAAAGAAAAAAAAAATCTTAAAGTCATATATTTTAATTCTAAAATTTCAATTTATATTTGCTATAAATCGCCACTATAAAGGGGTTACATTGAAATTACCTTATTATAGAAAGTGCATGAATTTTGCACCGTCTTCAAGGCTTACATAGCAGGGACGGCTGCAGGAAGCTGCTCTTCTCCTGGCTGCCCCAGACATCCAAACTAAGTCAAATCTTCATGTAACTTGTTGCCTGTGGACGTTCTGCCTTACCAGACTCAGACAACTTGGTAATTATTGCATAGTGAACCTAATTTACAGTACTTAGTTACACTAACAGCAAATTGTCTGAAAAATAAATCAATAAAACAATCCCTTTTGGTATAGCATAAAAATAAAATAATTAGGAATAAATGTAACCAAGAAGAAAATATATCTGTACACTGAAAACTATAAAACACTGGTGAAAGAAATTGAAAAGACACAAGTGGAAAGATATCCTGTGTTTATGGATTAGAATAGTTAATATTGCTAAACTGTCCGTACTACACAAAGCAACTTAAAGATTCAATGAAATCCCTCTAAAAATCCCAATTGTATTTTTCAGAGGAGTAAAAATCAAAGACCCTAAAATTTATATAGAACCACAAAAGGACATGAACATCTAAAATAATATTGAGCAAGCAGGACAAAGCTGGAGGCACCAAATTTTCTGATTTCACAATATATATTACAAGGCTACAATAATCAAAAGAGTAAGTACTGGCTTAAAATTAACATATAGATTAATGAAACAGAATAGAAAGCCCAAAACTAAATTCAGACATTTACAGTCATCTTATGTTTGACATGAGTTCCAAGAATACACAATGGGGAAAGGGTATTCTCTTTAATAAATGGTTTTGGGAAAACTGAATATCCACATGCAAATGACTGAAATTGGACCCTTATTTCACTCAATATGCTAAAGTCAACTAAAAATGGATTATAGACTTAAACATAAGACTTGAAACTATAAAATGAATAGAGGAAAACAGTAAGAGAAAAACTCCTTGACATTGTTCTGGGAAATAATTTTTGGATATGACCACAAAAGCACAGGCAACAAAAGCAAAACTACAGAAATTGAATAGTGTCAAACCAAAAATCATCCTCTGCACAACAAAGAAAACAATCAACACAATGAAGAAACAACCCATGGAATGGAAGAAAATATTTGTAAACCAACATATGTTGGTTAATATCCAAAATATATAAAGAACTCAAACAACTGAAGAGTAAAAATAAAAATAAAATGAAATAACCCAATTTTAAAGTGGGCAAAGGACCTAAATAAACATTTTTGCAAAGATATAAAAATGGCCAGTAAGTGCTTATCACAACTATTATCAGGGAAATGTAATTCAAAACCGTAACAAGGTATCACACCTATTCAGATGGCTATTATCAAAAAGATAAATGATAACAAGTATTGTTATCACAATCTCTCTTACCTGTGAAATCTATGCGTACAAAGTTTTAGTCATAAATAGGAACGGCGCAAAGCAGCTCCATCTCCTAAGGCTGGGGCAATAAAGGAGGAATCGGGTGTTATCAGAAGCTACAAGTGTGAAGGTGAGGGCCTGGACCTGGGCCTCAGGTATCTGATGAGGTCGCCGCCTAACTGCTGCTTGTACCCTCCAAAGGCCGAATCTGGAAGTAGCAGAGGGAAAAAATAAACACTAGAACAAACTGCTATTGTTTATAGGAAGGTCCTTTACTGAGATGACTCTAATAAGAAAAAAAATAAAAATGGAAGCAGCACTTTTTTTTCCATACCTCCTGCTTCTTATTTTCTCTCCATTGCACCCTACTGGAATACTTTAACAGTCTTTGGCAAAGGAAGAATATAGTTTTCAGAATCCCAGGTGCAGAATCATAAAGCAAACAGAAGGTGAGTTCAGAGCTGAAAAACAATACCTTAATAACTATCCCAGCAGGAATACTGTAATTTCAATAGGCTGAATGAATTGTAACTAGAGATTTTAAACTGTTTTCAATTTTATAATTCATGCCTCATTAAGTCCCAATATCTACAGTAAAAAAAAAATAAAATAAAATTCATCTAAATAAACTTACTTGTGTAGAACTGGTACATTTTAAAATTTCTGTTATCAAAGAAATGACTGTCAGTTCTAAAGCCCTAGAGCTAAGTATCATTCTTATGGACTGCACATTGCTGATAGTGATAGAAGACAACATTTTCACTACTTCTTAGTTTTACCAAATGTCAACTGAGTTGCAAGTTGCATTAACTAGGGAATTTCCACTTAGCTGTTTTGGACATTGGTTATTCCAGAAAGTATTTCTTTTAATAATACATACTTAGTGTATTAGTCGGAATTCTGCAGAAAAATAGAACAAATAGGATATATAATACATATGAAGAACTATGTAAAATTATGTATTATATATGAATAGATATATGTACAGACAGAGACAGAGATTTATTATAAGGCATTGGCTTACATGGCTATGGAGGCTGAGAAGTTCTGTGAACTGCCCTCCGTAAGCTGAAGACCCAAGAGAGCTGGTGGTATAATTTCAGTCTGAGTCTAATGGCCTGAGAACATATTCTTGAGTATGCATTAGCTCTTAGAAGAGCCAATGGTGCAAATCACATTCTAAGGGCAAAAAAAGACCAATGTCCCAGCTCAAGCAGATAGGCCAGAAGTAAAAAAGTAAATTACTCCCTTCTTTTTTTTCTATTCAGGTCTTTAACAGGTTGGGTGATGTCCACCCACCTTGGGAAGGGCAATCTACTTTGTTCAGCTCACGGATTCAAATGCTAATCTCACTCAGAAACACTCTCACAAAGGTATCCAGAAATAATGCTTAGGAGTTTGGGACCAGCCTGGCCGACAATGGTGAAACCCCATCTCTACTAAAAATACAAAAATTAGTCGGATGTGGTGGCAGGTGCCTGTTATTCCATCTACTCCGGAGGCTGAGGCAGGAGAATGGCTTGAACCAGGGAGGTGGAGGTTGCAGTGAGCCGAGATGGTGCCACTGCACTCCAACCTGGGCAACACAGCAAGACTCCATCTCAAAAAATAAATAAATAAATGAATAAATAAATAAATAAATAGTGCTTAATCTAGGCACCCCATGGCACATCAAATTAACACATAAAATTAACAATCATGACAAATGAATTTATAAAATTTAAAAAAATCTTGATCTGCCATAAGTGAGATGCTTTTTGTTACATGTTTATTAAATTAGAGATCAAGGTCTATAAAACAGAAAGAAATAAGTAAAAAGAAAGAAGAAAAAGAATGCATTGTTAGTATAGATAACTTTATATTTCCAACATATTACTCATACTAATAACTGGAACTCTTACACATCTTGTTAAGTAGATAGATTTTTATGTTATATATTTTAGGATCATTTTAATTTTCAAGTGTCATGTAAAACTGAGTTCTCAGTCATCAGTAGACACGTAATCCCTGTTATTTGGAATGGGTGCATGACTAAACTGAAAAAAATGACTAAATGAACAAATAAATGAAATTAAATGCTCTCTCCTCTGGGAAATTTTCGGGAAGACAAGTTCACCAAATGCATTCTGTTTATTACAGTGTATATTCATCAGCACATTAAATTGTATTTTATAATATAAAAGACCTAGTTATAGCCTATACTCACTAGGAAAAGTATCACCCTCCCTCTTGAAAAGATTATAGTACTTATCAATATCATTAATATCAAAATTGCAATTTGATTGATTGATAAAATAGATAGATTGAGTAAAGTTCCTTGATTCTTGAACATTCCTGAATTTCAGACTTGGAATAGATACAAAAGAGAAAGACCAGACTCCTTATTAGTATGGGCAGGTTAGATCTTGAGGGAAAAGTTATAAAATGTGACTATGTTTACCTCAGGTTAACAAAATGAATCATCCCAGCTATATACATTCATAGCAGTTTGAGAAAAAGTATATGCCCTTGAAAGGAAGAGGATAAATTGGATATTGCATCCATTCGAAAACTTAATTATAAAGAATTTACTTTTGAAAATTTGCTAAGATTTTCCACAGTAATTGATTCAACTTTCCTTTGTGACTTTTATTCTATTTCAGAAATATATCATCTTTTCTTTGAGACTTTTTTTTATTCATTGAAAGCCAACATAGTCAGGAAATTGGGTTCTTCCACTGAAGACACTTATCAAACAGATTGTTTCAAATTGCCTTGGCTTGGAGACAGAGAGAGTCAGTTTCAGTAAAAGCACTGTTTATTTTAAAAGGAAATATTCGTTTTAAAAATACTGATTAAAATTTATTTCTCAGACTTAGAAATGTATCCTTAATACAAAGCTGTCACCATTATTTTACCTGAACGATGTTTAAAAACATTATTACAAATATATATACATATGTACAGTGTATGGAAATATTTCATCTTACCATTTATAACCAAATACCCTTAAAGCTGAGCAAGGAGCTTTCTTCTGAGTATGCATAAACAGATGTTATTCTGTTTCCTCCAAAGATAAGCCTTGGGCAGAAACTTGTATAAATTATGTCTCTAAATACATCTCAATAATGCTTCATCTGAAATCAAACAAGTAGGTTATATAATTTTCAAATGTTGGAACTGTCTAGTCTTTTTGTTTCTAATTTAATTTTATTATTTTCAGAGAGCTTGACATATCTTAACACAAGTTTTTTACGAACTTGTGTTTCATTAAAAACTCCTGTTAAGATATGTCAAGCTGAAAATACTTTGAGCTGAAAATATTTTCTAATTTTCTTACCCTATATCTTTTAATAAGAGTAGGTTACATAATTCCAAATACTGGGGAATGTTCTAGATTTTTCATCTTTAATGTAATTCCATTCTTTCCAGAGAACTACTCTGCTGTATTTATATCATTTGAAATATATTAAGATTTGTGCTATGGCCCAACATATGGTCTATCTTGATAAATATTCCATATGCACTTGAATACATATTCTGTAGTTTTTATATCCAGTGGTATGAAAAATTAAGTGAGACTGGTTGACAGTTTTGATCAGATCCTTACTGATTTTTTGGTTACTCATTTTATCAAATACTGAGAAGAGTGGCTTAAAATTCTCAACCCTGATAATTAATTTGTCTCTTTTTCTCTCATTGGGGAGTTGTCATATATGTTTTGTTTTATATATATTGTTATAGAGCTTTTACATTTACATCTAGGAGTCTTAGGTCTTTTTGATAAATTGTTTCTTTAGCAAGTGAAATACCCTCTGATAGCATTTCTTGTCTTGAAGCCTACCTTGGCTGATATTAATACAGCCATATCGTCTTTCTTTTGTTTAGTGTTTGCATGGTATATCTTTTTTTCCTCTTATTTTCACCTCTATATTTAAAGCACATCTTGATTACATCTCTGATAGTTGTGCTTTGTCTTTTAATTGCCTGACAATTTCTGACTTAAAATTGAAATGTTTAGTCCATATATATCTAATGTAATTATTGGTATAATAGGGCTCATATGTCAATATGGCCCTATTTTGCTTTCATTTGTTTTGTTTTCAAATTTTTTTCTACACTCTTCTGATTGAATTAACTGATGAGTTATACAATCCAGTTATCTTATTGAATACTGCCTTTTGATTTATATTTAACTTTCCATTTAAAAAAAAATCTCCTCCTATGTACTATTAAGCCTACTGTAAACTTTCCACTGCAGTTCTTGCATCACTTGTTTAGTATTTCCATTTTGTTGCATTTTTAATTTCTATTTCTCTACTGAGGTTCTTTATGTAGTTACTCATTGAGACCATATTTTTCTTGAAGTCCTCAAATGCACTTATGCTGTTTTAAGATTTGTCTCCTAAATCTCACATCTGAGCCATCTTGGAGTGTGTTTCTATTCCCTCTCTATATTTTTTTGGCTATGAGTCAAAATTTCATGTTTCTTTGGAGAAATTGTATTTTTATTATATTTTGGATATTATAATTGATATATTATATAGATTCTGCATTCTGTTATCTTTCTCTACATAGTGTTGATTTTTCTTCTCTAGGCAACTATTGACTGAACTTTTTAAACATATATGGGCTTAGATTTATGTTGTGTTAGGATGGATTTACCTCCTCGAACTTGTGAGTATTCAAACTCCTGGTTCTTACTACCTCATATATTTTGGTTTGGCTATGTTTTCAGATTTAGGGAAGTCTAAAGTAGGCCTTATTATATAATGTGGGCCTTATGTCAAAGGTGTGATCTTTCTGCCATGTCAATTACATATCCACGTGTTAACAAGGTCTCTCCACTCAGGCTGTGCTAGAACTCAAATGTCTGCTACCGCATTGATTGACTTCTATTTATTTTGTTCTCCTCTCAACCCAAGAGCAGCTGATAACTTCACACAATCGTCTCTGGAGAAACCATAATACTACCCACAGTCAAGGCCTTGTAGAGAGCCTCTGTGCAGACTTCTGCTTCATCCTCTCTCCCTCTATCCTCATTGTTCAGCTGCTTTCTAGTGATTGCAAATTTCAGCTGCTTTACCTGTCAAGATTCTGATCTCTGCCTTCTCAGCTCAGGGCCACCATACTCTGTTTGAACTTTTTCTTTCTGCACCACAAGTAGGAGGTTTCCCTTGACATAGAGCTTGGGTAATTAGAGGGTTTATTCATAAGCGCCTTCACTCAAAACTTGCCTATCATCCTATGCTTAAACATAGTTGTCTCACATAAAAAGTTACTAGATATTTCATAGACTGGAGAAGATATGGGTGGTTCTTAGGTTGAACAATATTGATTATTATGCAGTTTTTAAATGGTCAAATGTCTACATTTCTACGTAAGTCCATATAAATAAATAACTGACAATAAATTAATATAGAGAATTTTTGAAGAGTTTCTTTCATCAGCTGAAAAGAGACAACACAACAGAAAAACAGAGAAAAAGTTTATAAAGGGTCAATTCACGTAAGAGGAAATAATTGGACAATACTAAAACCTATTTCTTTTAACAATGAGAAAAATGCAAATTTTTGAGAACGACCATGCTGGTGGGACAACAACTTGAGAGAGTAATTTGGTGATATTTAGTCGTTTTAAAAAGCACACACTCTACAAGTGAGTATACTAAAGAAACTCTTGTTTTCTTTACAAGAAAGTGTTGTACAAAGAAAGTATACAATAAAGTGATGTATAAAGATATTCACTGTGCCCATTTATATAAATAATAAGAGGAACAAACTAATTCTTTCTCAGTAGAATGACTAAATGCAGTGGCTTAGACATAAAGAGGTTTATCAACATTAAATTAATCAAAATAAAAGTTTTAATATTTCTAAAGTTCTTAAAACAATGTCTATTCTTGGCATAGGCTACTTCAGTTCAAGATAAAACGAATGAATTAGATTTAAATATATTAACAAAGATAAATACTAAAAACAATATTCATTAGAAAATCCAGTTGCGTGTTCTCAGTATGATTTTATTAATGTAAAATTTAAAACACAAAAAGCAACAGAATATAGTGTTACAAATACATTAGAGTGATATACACCAACTTTAAAGGATATAGGGAGGGCTAAGAGAAATGGTAAGTGGGGTTTTGGTATATATAATTTTGTTTTGTTTTTCTTTTAAACAAAAGGAAATATCAATAAAGCTGCAGACATATACAAATTTTCAATTTTGTTAACAGCAGGAACATTATTTTACATATTATTACATCATCATTTTCAGTTCACTTGACTAACAGAATCTATCAAAAGCAGAGAAAGTGGCAGAGAAATGAAAAGTTAGTTGTCTTTGCTCATGTCGCTCTGAGAAAAGGCCACAGTAATCAGTGAACCTTTATTCACCAAGCTTATGAAACAGAAAGTCTCAATTATATAAGTCTTGGCAAAAGATTTTTTTTTGGAGTTTGTTGCATTATCGTAACTAAAAGTGATATGTACTGTTTCCTGTTTATAATCCAGATAATTTAAATTATTTTATCTTAGAAGTTTGAAAATTGCATGAACATTACATAAACATTTTCTTAAAGAAACAAACTCTACATATGTTATTCAGACATAATCAAGGATATTGTTTATATTCACACTGGTGGTGGGGTATTAATTGAATACATTTTTCATTAGTCAGGAAAACTTTCTCCTGCCATGATTGAATTGCATTCTTAGATATGTCTTTAGGGATCAACAAACTTTTCCCCTAAAGGGCCAGGTAGTAAATACTTCAGGCTTTGAGGGTCAGATGGTCTCTGTTGCAACTATTCAACTCTTCTGCATTAGTGTGAAAGTAATACATATGTATCAGTAATACAGAAATAAATGGGCATGTCTGTGTTCCAATAACATTTTTCTAACAGAAACAGGTGGCAGGTTAGATATGGTCTGCAAGTCATAGTATGACAACACTTGCTCTAAATTGTTTTTAATTCTTCTAATATTCTAGCTGATTGTTTAATGATTTTGCCAAGGATTTTATGTATCTTTCTTGCCTATTATTTTTTATGACCCTCTGGTATGCAAAAGTTAGATACGCTGAGATCTGCAAAAATAGAACACTGTGAAAATAACAAGATGATTGGCCAGTATTGTGATATAAGTGGTTTTGTTCTTGTTTGAATAGCTCTTTCTCTTCCTCTGTCTTTAGTCCCTCATGTTTGTTTGTTTGTTTGTTCTTTCAGAGGCATGATCTGGCTGCCCAGGCTGCCAGGCTGAAGTTAAATGGCATGATCACAGCTCACTGCAGCCTTCAACTTCTGGGCTTAAGCAATCCTCCCACCTCAGCCTTCCAAGTACCTAGAACTACAGGCCTGCACCACCACACCCAGCTAATTTTCTTTTTAATTTTTTGTAGAGACAAAGTCTCACTATGTTGCCGAGGCTGATCTCAAACTCCTGGCCTCCAGTGATCTTCCCACCTCATCCTTTCAAAATGCCTGTAGGCATCATCCATCATACCTGGCCTAGTCTTTCATATTCTTACAGATGTGGGTGACTCCCATGTTATATTGGTGAGGAGGCTTAGGAAATTAATATAAACTTGGAATTTATGAAGTCTTTCTCATAAGACTTTTTCACAGAATCAGGTTTCAATTTCTTCTCTCTCTCAACTTCCTGTGGCATCTTGAATGCTATTTATCAATAAAATCCCATACAATTCTGCAAAACAAAGACTGCTAATTTTCTTCTGTCTGGATTTATGGAGATTATACTTATAAGAGAAATCAATCCTGGTAAGAATAACCAGCAGACCTGAAGGCCCAAAATAGCTAGAGAGACTTGATAAGGTCTTTCATGATTTGTTAGTGGGAAAAACTAGGAAATTAGAAGAATGTGATTCGTTACAAGTTGCATCTACTTCTTAAACACAGTTGAGCAATAATAATTAGCTGAAAATAATCCTTGCTAATTAAAAAAATAAAATGACATGAAATTTATTTTAGAGTGATTATTTGTGTCATCTGTAGGTTGCCAGAGTTTTGTGTTTTGCATCCTATAACAAAACAAGTGAAACAGAGGGTTAAGAGCCACAGACGGATGGTGATGCTCTGCAGGTGTGCTTTTCCATCAGTTTTTAATTAGGCTATGTGTGAGGCACATAAATAGGAAGTGCTGAGGGTGAATATGGTCTTTTTTAAAAAGGAAACAGTGAAAGGACAGAAATCTGTAATCATAAAGACAGACAAGTGGTACTCTGATTTTCTGTAATGTGGTTTTTGTCATTTTAATGCTTAATATTAAGATTAAATGTATGCTATGCTTGGAAGAATATCATATTTTTATAAACTTAATTGAAATATTTGCAATTTTTTATGACTATCTCTGGGCAAAACCTTAGCGTCAAAAGAAAGTAGAAAATTAAAAAGGCTTGTTTAAAGGCACTTTCTTCTTTGTTATGTATGGCACCTTCCTGTCTTGAAAGAGAATGTTGAAGGAAGTAATGTCTCCATGAATGTCTGATGATAATGTGCCCCTGTATTCAGGCCTTGCCTGGTGAATAATCTTATACAGTCAAATACGCTATTGGAATTCTGATTGAATTAAGTGGCACATAAAGAGTATGCATAAAAGATCACGAAATTCTTGGTGCAAAAGACCCTGAATTCATATATCACGGCATGCCTTTGAGAAACAGACATCACAATGGGTTCAGAAATCCTTGATATTTATTGAGGGATATGCCCCAAAAAGCTAAAAGAGAGAGGGAGCAGACAAAAGCAGCCTCCCCACCAAGATGCAGCTCTAAAACCTGTGAAAGGAGGGAGGGAAAAATGAGGTATAAAAGTTTCAGACTGAAATGCAGGTCTGAGGAAGTCTTGGCCAAACTGAAAGGGAATTCCCAAGCATCATCTGTCCTTTGGTAGAGTGGCTTGGTACTTGTAACTCCATGCTCAGTCCTTGGCTTGGAGTAACCCACTGAATGCAAATCATTGGCAAGAATGCTGGAAGATCCAAAAGTGCTAAAGACTATTAATGGACTGTGCTCTTCATGGCAGGCTATCATGAAGATACTTGAGTAGCACAAATCCATGGCCACCATGAAGAGGTGTTCTACATCTTCAAACTGAAACTGTATCATGCATAAGAAAATTTGTTATGAAAAATATTGTCTAGGAAGATTAATATTTTTTTCAATAAAATGTATTTTAGGCCAAGCAGGGTGGCTCACTCTCTACTCCCAACACTTTGGGAGGCCAAGGCAGGCAAATCGCTTGAGCTCCAGAGTTTGAGATCAGCATGGTCAACGTGGCAAAACTCTGTCTCTAAAAAAAATACCAAACTTAGCCGGGTACGGTGGTGCATGCCTGTAGTCCCAGTTACTCAGGAAGTTGACCTGGGAAGATAGTTTGAGTCTGGAAGTTGGAGGTGGCAGTGAGCCAAGATTGTGCCACTGCACTCCATCCTGGGTGACAAAGCTAGGCTTTGTTTCAAAAAAAAATATGTAATATAATATATATAAAACTTGATTATTGCATTTACACAAATTTATGCAATGTTAGAAATATGATCTCAGCACCAAGGACAGTGCTTGAAATACAGTACATGTTCAATATGGGTTGAGAATAAACGCATATAGTTTCTCATATTTCTTATTTTAGAAAGCCCTTCAATGTATCAGTTATGTTCTTCTTTCTAGCTCAACCCTATCACTTTAACAAACTTTGCTTTATTTAGCCATAATTTGCATCTTAAGTTCTCACTCTTTTCAAATCTCAATAAGCCCATGTTATAACAAATACGCAGTTGTAACAGTGAGTAAGCACATTGACCCTGAACCATGCTTCCTGGGGTTAATGCTTGGCTTCAATATTTACTAACTGTGAAAACTTCGGCAAACGAATTAACCTCTCTCACCCTTAGTTTCCTAGCAGCTTAAATCAAAATTGTAACACTAGCTGATTATAGAGTCATTATGAAGATGAAAACTAATATGTTAAAATATTTAGAGCAGCATCTGGTGTATACAGTAAGCACTCAGAAATGCAAGCCACTATCACTCATGCTGTTATTATTAACATGGATCAAAAGCTACACCATATAATTAATAAGGTGTTAGGAATATCTCCACTAGGAAAAAAAGTGACTTGATAAGGGTTTTAAAACTGTCTCAGCAATTGACCAAATTTATCACATCAAATAATTTAGTACAAACTACTGGAAACTAGGAGGACCTCAATGTAGAAATGAAGGCAGTATATAGAAAAATATGATGATAATAAAAATGTAAACATAATGTCTGGCCTAAAGTTCTGTTACGGACACTCATGGACACAAACCTGACGATAATATGCCCCTATACCCAGGTTGCCTGGCCACTATCAATCTATCTGGCTTTTCAATAATTCTACTCCTGGATCGGTAACTCCGTCAAGACAGACTTCCAAGTTTTGCGATTGGCATTTTCCAAGAGATTTCCTCGTGCCCTCTGTACCATAGCTCCATAGCTTAGCTATAAAATCAATCAATGCCCATCTCCTAAATATTTTGGAAACATTCAATTAACTATGAGGGTTATGCTGGCATGCCTAGCTTAACATCAATACACAAGTCCATTGAAGCAAAAGAGTGAAATAATAAACCCTTATTTAATTCATTCATTTATTCGTGTATGCATGCAACAAATATTTATAAAGTAGGTATTATACGCCAGGAACTGGTGTGAAAGAAAATAATGGTAAAATATATATTAAGCTTTTCCCTCATAGATTTGTAATCTTATACAGGAAGGTCAAACCTCTTTCATAATTTCACAATCAATCCCTATTCTATCAAAATTATTGTTGCCTAAGATCCCCTACTTGACTGATTAAAAAGTAGGATATAGATTCTATAGGTGCTGCAAAAACTAGAATGAATAGTGAAGAATTTAAAAAAACTTAAATTGACTGAACAATCACATAAATTATTTAAAGAGTTATCTGCTACACTCTAAAATAAAATAAAAATTCTCTCTATAGTAACAACTTGGACATAGTAAAATAAAAAATGAAATATGGAAGGATAATACTGTATTGCTTATCTACAAAAAATTTTCTTAACTGTTAATTTATTATCTGATAGCATTAAAAAACTGATGAAGGAGTTTATAGTATTCTCTGATGGTTGTTTATATTTCTGTGGGGTCACTGGTGATATCCCATTTATCATTTTTTATTGTCTATTTGATTCTTCTCTCTTTCCCTCTTTATTAGTCTAGCACACAGGCTATCTATTTTATCAATATTTTTCTTCAAAAAAACAGCTCCTGGATTTGTTGATTTTTTGAAGGCTTGTTTGTGTCTGTCTCCTTCAGTTTTACTCTGACCTTGGTTATTTCTTGTCTTCTGCTAGCTTTGTGATTTGTTTGCTCTTCTTTTTCTAGTTATTTTAGTTGTGATGTTAGGATGTCAATTTGAGGTCTTTCTAGCTTTTTGATGTGGGCATTTAGTGCTATAAATTTCCCTCCTAACAGTGGTTTAGTTGTGTGCCAGAGATGCTAGTACATTGCCTCTTTGTTCTCATTAGTTCCAAAGAACTTCTAGATTTCTGCCTTAATTTCATTATTTACCCAGGTGGCATTCAGGAGCAGGTTGTTCAATTTCCATGTAGTTGTGTGGTTTTGAGTGAGTTTCTTAATTTTGAATTCAGAAACCACTGTGCTGTGGTCTGAGAGACTGTTTGTTATGACTTCAGTTATTTTGCATTTGCTGGAGTGTTTTCTTTCCAATTCTGTGATCAATTTTAGAGTAAGTACCATGTGGCAATGAGAAGAATGTATATTCCATTGTTTTGGGGTGGAAAGTTCTGTAGATATTACTTGGTCCAGAGTTGAGTTCAAGTCCTGAATATCCTTGCTAATTTTCTGTCTTGATGATCTGTCTAATACTGACAGTGGGGTGTTAAGGTCTCCCACTATTATTGTGTGGGAGTCTCAGTCTCTTTGTAGGTCTCTAAGAACTTGTTATATGAATCTGGGTGCCTCCATTGGGTGCATATATATTTAGGGTAGTTAGCACTTCTTGTTGAATTGAATCTTTTACCATTAGTAATGCCCTTCTTTGTCTTTTTTTATCTTTGTTGGTTTAAAGTCTGTATTATCAGAAACAGGGACTGCAACTTCTGATTTCTTCTGCTTCCCATTTGCTTAGTAAATTTTCTTCCATCCCTTTATTTTGAGCCTATGCGTGACCAGGAAGAAGTTGAATCCCTGAATAAACCAATAACGAGTTCTGAAATTGAGGCAGTAATAAATAGCCTACCAACCAAAAAAAGCCCAGGACCAGATGGATTTACAGCTGAATTCTACCAGAGGTACAAAGAGGAACTGGTACCATTTCTTCTGAAATTATTCCAAACAATTAAAAAGGAAGGACTCCTCCCTAACTCATTTTATGAGGCCAGCATCATCCTCATACCAAAACCTAGCACAGATACAACAAAAGAAGAAAGCTTCGGGCCAGTATCCCTGATGAATATCTATGTAAAAATCCTCAATAAAATACTGGCAAATCAAATCTGGCAGCACATCAAAAAGCTTATCCACCATGATCAAGTCAGCTTCATTCCTGGATGAAAGGCTGGCTTAACTTATGCAAATCAATAAACATAATTCATCACATAAACAGAACTAAAGACAAAAAACACATGATTATCTCACTAGATGTAGAAAAGGCCTTCAATAAAATTCAACATTCCTTCATGTCAAAAATTCTCAATAAACTAGGTATCAAAGGAACATAACTCAAAATAATGAGTCGTTTATGACAAATCCATAGACAATATCATCCTGAATGTGCAAATGCTGGGAGCATTCCCTTTGAGAACTGGCACAAGACAGGAATGCCCTCTCTCACCACTCCTATTCAACGTAGTATGGGAAGTTATGGCCAGGGCAATCAGGCAAGAGAAAGAAATAAAGAGTACTCATAGAGGAAAAGAGGAAGTCAAATTGTCTCTATTTGCAGATGACATGATCCTATATCTAGAAAACCCCATCATCTCAGCCCAAAAGCTTTTGAAGCTGATAAGGAACTTCAGCAAAGTCTCAGGATACAAAATCAATGTGCAAAACTTACAAGCATTCCTATACACCAATAACAGACAAGCAGAGATCAAAATCATGAATAAATTCCCATTCACAATTGCTACAAAGAAAATAAAATACCTAGGAAAACAGCTAACGAAGAAAGAGAAGGACCTCTTCAAGGAGAACTACAAACCACTGCTCAAGGAAATTCGAGAGGACACAAATAAATGGAAAAACATTCCATGTTCATGGAAAGAAAAAATCAATATCATGAAAATGGCCATAGTGCTCAAAGTAATTGATAGATCCAATGCTATTCCCATTAAACTACCATTGACATTCTTCACAGAATTAGAAAAAAACTATTTTAAAAATTCATATAGAACCAAAAAATAGCTCATATAGCCAAGACAATCCTAAGCAAAAAGAACAAAGCTGGAGACATCATGCTACCTGGCTGCAAACTATACTACAAGGCTACAGTAACAAAACAGCATGGTACTGACACAAAAACAGACACATAGACCAATGGAACAGAATAGAGGCCTCAGAAATAACACCACACATCTACAACCATCTGATCTTCGACAAACATGACAAAAACAAGAAATGGCAAAAGGCTTTCCTATTTAATAAATGGTGCTGGGAAAACTGGCCAGCCATATGCAGAAAACAGAAACTGGACCCCTTCCTTACACCTTATACGAAAATTAACTCAGGATGGATTAAAGACTTATAAGTAAAACCCAAGACTATAAAAATCCTAGAAGACAATGTAGGCAATAACATTCAGGACATAGGCAGGGGCAAATATTTTATGACAGAAACATCAAAAGCAATTGCAACAAAAGCCACAATTGACAAATGGAATGTAATTTAACTAAAGAGCTTCTGCACAGCAAAAGAAACTATCATCAGAGTAAACAGACAACCTATAAAATGCGAGAAAATTTCTGCAATCTATCCATCTGACAAAGGTCTAATCGCCAGCATCTACAAGGAGCTTAAACAAATTTAAATGAAAAAACAAATGACCCCATTAAAAAGTGGGCAAAGGACATGAACAGACACTTTTCAAAGGAAGTCATGCATGTGGCCAACAAATATATGAAAATAAGCGCA
The DNA here is from genome assembly GCF_009828535.3 of Hylobates moloch. Taxonomy (NCBI): domain Eukaryota; kingdom Metazoa; phylum Chordata; class Mammalia; order Primates; family Hylobatidae; genus Hylobates; species Hylobates moloch. Next base: position 59,889,835 of record NW_026652278.1, on the reverse strand, counting down.
ACATCACTGGTCATTAGAGAAATGCAAATCAAAACCACAATAAGATATTATCTCATGCCAGTCAGAATGACAGTTATTAAAAAGTCGAGAAACAGCAGATGCTGGTGGGGCTACGAAGAATTAGAAATGCTTTTACACTGTTGGTGGGAATGTAAATTAGTTCAACCATTGTGGAAGGCAGTGTGGTGATTCCTCAGAGACCTAGAACTAGAAATACCATTTGACCCAGCAATTCTTTTACTGAATATATACCCAAAGGAATATAGATTATTCTATTATAAAGATACATGCACGTGTATGTTCATTGCAGCACTGTTAACAATAGCAAAGACATGGAATCAACCTAAATGTCCACCGATGATAGACTGGATAAAGAAAATGTGATACATATACACCATGGAATACTATGCAGCCATAAAAAAGAATGAGATCATATTCTTTGCAGGGACATGGACGTTGCTGGAAGCCATTATCCTCAGCAAAGTAACAAAGGAACAGAAAACCAAACACTGCATGTTCTCACTTATAAGTGAGAGCCAAACAATATGAACACATAGACACAGGAAAAGGAACAACGCACAGTGGGATCTGTGGTGGGGGGAGCGGGGATGGAGAGCATCAGGAAATAGCTAATGCATGCTGAGCTTAATACCTAGGTGATGGGTTGATAGGTGTGGCAAATCATCATGGCACACATTTACCTATGGAACAAACCTGCACATCCTACACATGTACCACAGAACTTAAAATAATGAGAGATATTTCAAAAGTAAAACCAATAGCTCTTGGAGGCTAATTAGATATAAGAGACTGAAATACATTATTCACTCATTTAATCCTGCAGTTATTCCTCAGGTATGTATTGCCTATTTCATGCCAGAAAATGGTCTAAGATCTAGAATTAAGAAGCAGACATGCTACCTTCTATGGGAAACATGTCTTAAACAAAGTGTTAAATTTCAGAGTGATCAATGATGGGGAAGATACAAGTGCAGTGTACAAATTGTCCAGCATAACCCCACATGCAAATAGCCAACACTGTGAGTTTGATCTGAGCAACTGCACAGATTATGATGCCATTAATAGAGACACAGAATGTAGAAAGGAGGGAGCAGTGTTGCAAGAGATAATGAGGAGTTTGGTTTATACATTTTAACAGCTGACTCAATATGGATGGTTAAGTAAAAAGGCCACACAACTGATACTTGTGACTGAGAACACTTCTTCCCAAATCAAACAGGTTTGCCAATTTTTTAATGTAAGCAAACAGAGCTGTAACACAACTTCATATGCATCTAAATTCTCCTCATAAATATTATCATTTTAAAAAATCATGTTGTTCAAGGTGTCTTCCAGTACCAAAAGTGTTTTCATTATTAAAAGATGAAGAAATATTGATCTAATATTTTAAGTTCAATAAACATTCTAACATTATCTGGCTGTTTTTTACTGGCTATGCAGTTGGCTTTCAACTAGTTGGTTTTCAGGTAAAAAACAAAACACTGAATATTATGCCAGTTAGTCCTTAAAGGCTGCCTTCTCAACTGATCATTTGAAGGAGAATTAATGTCTCAGGAGAAGGAAAATAGCTGCATTAAGTGTGCTAATTCCTTTCACCCAAGATAATGCCAAGCTTAAGTTAAAATCTCACTCTATTAGAGCCATCACACTCCAGAAAAAGCAAAGCTTTCCAGTCACTTACAACAAAATTCAAGATTCTGATGTTATCAAAAAATATTCACTTAGCCGGGTAACAAATTGTGTCTTCCAATGAAAAAATAAATATATTACTATGCATTTGGAATAAAAAGAAGGTAGTTGACAATTGTTCACCCTCTTCAGAAGACAACTGGCATCATGAATATATTCTACAAATCAATAACTGAAGAATGCAATTACTATCCCTTTATTACACTGATTAACCAGGTACATTGTGCTTCAAACTGGAGATTTTTTAAATGACTTGTATGATATCTTATAGTAGCCACATGACTAAAAAGAAAATCTGCATTTCACTCTGAATTATTATTTCCAAATCCACCTCCCTTCTCCCAGTAGGCAATTAGTTTGTATGATTACAGACTTCTGAGATATCAAAAGTAGGAATGAGGCCAGCCACGATGGCTCACGCCTGTAATCGCAGTACTTTGGGAAGCTGAGGTGGGTGGATCACTTGAGACCAAGAGTTTGAGACCAACCTGGCCAACACGGAGAAACCCGTCTCTACTAAAAATACAAAATTATCTGGGTGTGGTGATGTACACCGATAATCCCAGCTACTCGGGAGGCTGAGGCATAAGAATTTCTTGAGCCTGAGAGGTGGAGGCTGCAGTGAGGCACGATTGCAGAAATTCTGTCTCCAAAAAATATATATGTATATATATGTGAATGAATAGATGGATAAGTGGATGAAATAAAGCAAAAAGCAAACTTCTATCAATCATACAAAATTCACATGAGGTCAGAAAAGACATTTATCATTCAAAAGCCTTACTTGTTTATCTGGATGATGGTCTTTAATACATTTTATCTGCCTGATTTCAAAAAAGAAAGAAATACCCTCTTTTCTGGACTATCATATTTTGTGCTCATATGTTGGTCTTGTACTTCTGTGGCTTTATACATCCTCTCCAAAACTCACTTCCCTCTCTTCTCTATTAATCCCATGCCAATCACACATTTCAAAATAAAATTCAAAATTATCTCCCTAAGTTATTTCTTATGTTTTGCTTTATTATCTCTTATATTTATGCTATTTATTTCAAACATAATGGCTTTAAAAAGTTGTTTTAAGAAACTGGCTACCTTTTGCTTGATTTGTATTACTTATCCCATTAGATGTACCCAATGTATATACTTCAAATTTCAATGTCATTCATTCCTAAATGAATTACTAAACAAACTGAATACCGATTGTGGGTATAGTACTAAGAATTGAGTTTAAACAAAGACTTGCCCTTGAAAAGCTTTCAGGGCTTATTTATTTCACAATTATTAGCCTAATAATTATATATTCCAAACACTTTATGTAAAGGAGTACACACCTTTAAGGATCTCACACAGAAGTACATACATGTAAAAATGAAACAATTCATAACGAATAAACACAAGATGGAATCTTGAATTAAGTTTGTTCTGGCAAAAATATATTAGTAGAGCAAGCAGTGAAATTTGGCTAAGACATGTAGCCTAGTTCATAGTATTATGTCATTGTTAATACCATTTTTTTTATTATACTTTAAGTTCTAGGGTACATGTGCACAACGTGCAGGTTTGTTACATATGTATACATGTGCCATGTTGGTGTGTTGCACCCATTAACACGTCATTTACATTAGGTATTTCTCCTAATGCTATCCCTCCCCCCCCCCACCCCACGACAGGCCCTGCTGTGTGATGTTCCCCATCCTGTGTCCACGTGTTCTCATTGTTCAATTCCCACCTATGAGTGAGAACATGCGGTGTTTGGTTTTCTGTCCTTGTGATAGTTTGCTGAGAATGATGGTTTCCAGCTTCATCCATGTCCCTACAAAGGACATGAACTCATCATTTCTTATGGCTGCATAGTATTCCATGGTGTAAATGTGCCACATTTTCTTAATCCAGTCTATCATTGATGGACATTTGGGTTGGTTCCAAGTCTTTGCTGTTGTGAATAGTGACGCAATAAACATACGTGGGCATGTGTCTTTATAGCAGCATAATTTATAATCCTTTTGGTATACACCCAGTAATGGGATGGCTGGGTCAAATGGTATTTCTATTTATAGATCCTTGAGGAATCACCACACTGTCTTCCACAATAGTTGAACTAGTTTACAGTCCCACCAACAGTGTAAAAGTGTTCCTATTTCTCCACATCCTCTCCAGCAGCCGTTGTTTCCTGACTTTTTAATGATGGCCATTCTAACTGGTGTGAAATGGTGTCTCATTGTGGTTTTGATTTGCATTTCTCTGATGGCCAGTGATGATGAGCATTTTTTCATGTGTCTGTTGGCTGCATAAATGTCTTCTTTTGAGAAGTGTCTGTTCATATCCTTGGCCCACTTTTTGATGGGGTTGTTTGATTTTTTTCTTGTAAATTTGTTTAAGTTCTTTGTAAATTCTGGATATTAGACATTTGTCAGATGGGTTGATTGTAAAAATTTTCTCCCATTCTGTAGGGTGCCTGTTAACTCTGATGGTAGTTTCTTTTGCTATGTGGAAGCTCTTTAGTTTAATTAGATCCCATTTGTCAATTTTGGTTTTTGTTGCCATTGCTTTCGGTGTTTTAGACCATGATTTTGATCATTGTATGGGAGTTATATAAGATAGTAACCTCAGGGCAAGGCAAGTTAAGTCAATCGAGGCTCTTTCTGTACAATTTTGTAGTATATTGCATGTCTACAATTATTTAAAAAATAAGTTTTTTAAAGCAATGTAAAAGATACTATGAGATGAAGAGATAAATGTCTATATCATGATATATTTCAGCAATATTCCTCTTCAAGAAAGGCCTTAGAGCTCAACTGTAGGGACTGTGGTTGTCAGGCAGCCCCCAGTTGTCAACTCCTTTGGGACATGCCTCAGCTGCAGACAGCCATCTTGCCCAAGCCCATGCCCTTCCCAATGTCACAGGATTCTTGGGGTGTCGCTTTGCCAGGCATAAACCTCTGTGGCTGGTGGTGCCTTCTGCCTGAGTATTGCTTGGCAGGTTGTGTTCAGCTTATGCTACTGGTCTGGATCCCATACCTGCCAAGGGCAAGCCAGGTGTGGAGCTGCAAGGGGTGTGTGGGTGAGCAAGCATGGGGTCAGGCCACTGCACACAGCCAGGCATGCCAGCGGCTATGGTGGCCCAAGCAGCTCCAGGCGCCAATGCAGCTGCCAGCTCTGTGTGAGGCTCCTGCTGGACCAGATGTACTGCATGCAGTTTCTACTGTAAGCACCTGCCTCTGGATGAGGGGAATATGGTGACACCCAGAAGCTTGGAGATGCCAGGAACCACAGAGCCCCAAAGAGGGTGTCACAGCCCTGGCTTGAGGAGCCCATAGGTCTGTACTTCCCAAAAGGCCACAGCTCTTCTCTCCTCTTCACCTGCAATGTGGTGAATTGGTTGGAGGGGGCGGTGTTTCAGCCCCGTTTTTGCTGCAGCTCTTTCAGTCCCACTATTCTGTGGGTCCCAAGTCTTCCCAGTCTTGCGTCCTGAAAGACTGAGGTACATGGACAACTGGAGGGTGAGCAAGATGGAGAGGAGCTTCACTGAGCAGCAGAACAGCTCTCAGGAGACCCAGAATGGGTAGCTCCTTTCTGCAGGCAGGTCTTCCCAACAAGTGTTCAGCTCTCAGTGGAGAGGAGACCTGGACTGGGTAGGTCCTTCCCACAGCTGGTAGTCCCAATGTCTCCGTGAATCTGGCTGAGTCAGGAATTTTTATGGGCTTTAGAAGAGAGGAAGTGTGCACTGATGGTCCATGGGCAGTCATGGGCCAGCCTAGAAAAAGCACCGTAAGTTCTTATTCTGGGCAGGGACTCTACCTGGAACTGACAGCCTGGCCTCCAGGCTTCAGGCCATCTCTGGCTTGAAGGTGGGGCTTCACTGGGAACCCACCCCTTTCCACCCAGGAGCCTGTATGCCTCCTGCTACCATCAATCATATTGTCCATAGTGCCCAAGCTGTTTCTGCAGAGGAGTGCCTACAGGCCCATGCAGAGCCAGCCTTAGCACCCCTTCAGCCTCCCTCCCGTGCTCATCAGTGCCCAATGTCTGGAGGAGACCGAGGCAGCAGGGGGTGGCATATCGGCGCCATCCCGAGTGCACACACACCTGGTCAGGTTGTGACAACACCTGGACCCGGCCTCAACTTAGCTCCGAAATCAGAGTGGGTGCTGGAAGCAGGGAAAAGCCAGGCAATGGAAGAAAGCACTTCTGAGTCTTGCTGAAGCAGGGGACTTCCCGGGGACCCCAAGAGTTCAGAGATGTCTGGGTCCACAGCCACAGCTGGGTAGCTGCAGCTGCACCAGGGAGGGTGTGGCTCCTGCCTCCCCACCCCCCACCAACTCGGAACGGGGTGAGGCTCCCGCCTATTCCCAACTCCCACTGGCTCTGCGGAGCTTGCAGCCCCGGCTGCACCTCCTGGCTGCAGCTGGCGTCTTAGCAGAGGCCACTCCAGATGGGCCACTGCTGCCATCACCACCACAACCAGATCTTTTCACTGAGTAAAGCAGGGCTATAAAGACCCGGCCATTTCAGCTCCTGGGGACACACTAATAAGCAATACTTTTCCCAGCTTCCCTTCTAAAGCTTCGTTGAACTTGCACCACAGTTTCGCTTCCTCCTAGGCCCATTTCTGCTTCCTCCTCCTTCTTTTCCAAAGGGTTGGTCCCTAAAAACACGTTGCACTCCAACTATATCTCAATTTCTGCTTTTTGAGAACTCAATCAGTGCTATGTGTGAGGATTCTGAGAACACAGGAGACAGAATAATTATAATATGGCCAATGGTACTATAATGTGAAATAAACATTCCTAAAAAGCACAGTGTGATACAAAATTGTATAATAAAATCTATATAGATACAAGAAAAATTCAGTCAGGGGAACAATACTCAAAAATATTGTGTGACAGTGGCATGAAATAAAAAGACAGGAACCTAATAGAAATGACATCAGAACTTATACATGTTAAATAGTTAAGGCCTTTCTCCAGTCTGGCATGTAGAATGCCACAGCAGACCAGAGGCTCCCAACAAGAAATCCATCCCTTGAGGAGGGGACGCATCATTAGAGATCAAATTAGAATTTTGCTCATGAGAGCAGAAAAGAAATAAAACTTCCAGTGGCCTGAGGCTTACAGCCTAAACACAGCAGAGTCCCCCACTCTGTGGGGGTAAGGGGTCCAGAGATGGCTATGCCAGAGGAGACAGTGGCAAGTGTCCATCCGGTGTAGCACGCTGCTAAGAAGAATGATCCTGTGGGAGTGTTGGCAATGCCTTACCTGCCAAGTTTACTGCCCAAACCCAATTTCAGCCATTCACCTGATGCTGTGAGTTATCACACTTCCAGTGCATTTTCTTTACACTTAACTTATCCAAAGTCTATTTCTTCTATTTTCAACCAAGAACCCTAACCAAAAAAGAAAAGAAGAAATATATATACCTACACATACACCAAAAGTGATTGGAATGGGCTTCTCTTTCTTTTTCTAGGTCACAGCAGGTCAATGCTCCACTGGACAGCTAAAAAAAAAATTGCTGAACTGATTTCAAAATGATTACTTATAAAGGCATTAGAAATTGGTGGAGACAATGAGGACTAGGTGAACCCAAACAGAATATAGTGATGTAATCACCACCCAGAACAAGAAAAAGAATGTTTCAGCACCTCAGAAATACTCAGCATGTCTCTCTCTGTCTCCCAGGCAGGAGTACAGTGAGGCAATCATAGTTCACTGCAGCCTCGAACTCCTGAGCCCAAGTGATCCTTCTGCCTCAGCATCCCAGGCTAAGGTTTTTATTTTTTTGGAGACAAGGGTTTTACTCTGTCACCCAGGCTAGTCTCAAACTCCTAGGCTCAAATGATCCTCCTGCCTCAGCCTGCCACATCACTGAGATGACAGGCATGTACCACTGCACCTGACTAAATTCGTATTGTTTTCAGCCACCAAGTTTGTAGTAATTTGTTATAACAGCAATAGAAAACTAATGCACAGAGTTATGATATCAATAGTAAGTACAGAGGACCTTTTCGGGGCCTCACTAAAATACAACAGTCTAACGAGATGCTAAAAACAATAGGAGCCAGCCTTAAAAGAGCTGAGAGAAGATGCCAGGTAGAAGAAAGAGCTTGTACTGAGGTCCAGAGATACATTCCTTGGCATGGTTCCAAAAAGGGGGCCTGAGTGGCTGAGTTGATGGAGATCTCAAGAGAGAATGAGAGAGAGAGAGAGAATGAGATGGAGCTGGAGAGGTTGGCAAAGGTCCAGCACAGGGTCTGGCAGGCCGAAGCAGGGAGACTGGAGTTTATTTTAAGATTGGAAGATTGCCATACAATGTTAAAGCAGGTGGTGACAATTACTAAAGAAATGGTGGCTTATAATCTTCTGTGTGCCTCACAAGCAGCCAAGTCTCAACCAGGTTCAAAACTGTAATCATCATCTCTTGTGCCCCTGTCAGTTGTACTGAGAGTCACCAAGTCACCCAGCCCAGAAGCCTAAGAAGTGCCCCAGACCTTTCCCTCCCAGTGTAAGCTCTGTCCATTTCTCCTTCTAACCAGTCACCTTCACGCCATGTTCATTATGAGAGAAGCTCTCAGAATGACCTCCCAGCAGCATTCCTGCCTCAGTCACTGCCCATCTCTGACTATCCTCTATACTGCAGCCCAAGCCAGATGTCTCAAAGGCGAACCTGACCATCCCCTGCTGAAAACCTTTCAAAGTTTCCCTGCAGTAAACATAATGGAGCCTAACTCCCCAGGCCTGAACCAAGGACATGAAGCAAGTGAAGCACTTTCCCCAAGGACAAAATTTAAAGCCGGGGCAGGGGGGCTTGGAGCACGAAAACACTCAGTAATCAAGACAAATAATGTGTTTTAACAAGTTTGTAGTGGTGTAGTTTATATATCACTAAGTTCACTTGTTTAAAGTGTACAATTTAATAGTTAAGTATATTTACAAAGTTGTGCAAACATCACTGTATTCTAATTTTAGAACATTTTTATTATCCCTAAAAGGAACCTTGTACCTATAAACAGCCACTTCCTCCAGGCCTAGGCAATCACTAATCTACATTCTATCTCTAGAGATTTACCTACGCTGGACATTGCAAAGAAATGGAATTGTGTAACATGTGGTCCTTTACGACTGGCTTCTTTTACTTAGCTTACATTTTCAAGGTCTTGTGTTGTAGCATGTATCAGTGCTTTGCTCATTTTTGTGGCCAAATATTACTCCATTGTACAGACATACTGCATTTTGCTTATTACGTCATCAGCTGATGTTCGTTTGGGTTGTTTTCACCTTTTGATTACTATGAATACTGTTGCTACCAACATTCACACAAATGAAAATATGTTTGTGTGAATATATGTTATTTATTTTGGGAGGATACCTAGGAATAGAATTGCTGGGTCATATGACAACTTTATGTTTGGCTTTTTGAGAAACTAAAAAATGGTTTTCCAATGTGGTCACACCATTTCACACTCCCGCTAGCAATGTAAGAAAGTTCCAATGTTTCCATGTCCTCACCAACACCTGTCATGCTCTTCTTATATTACAGTCATTCTAGTGAGTGTGAAACACAGACACTCCTCAACTTGCAATGGGGTTACCCCACCACAAATCCATCATAAGAAGAAAATATTGTTAAATGCATTTAACGCTGGCAGCACAGCACATAGTCCCCAACTTAAAATGGTTTAACATTTCTTGACTTTATGAAGGTGCAAATTCCATACATATTCAGTAGAAACTGTAACCTCATAGTAAATTGTAAGAAACTCCTTGACTAACAATAGTGTTTTGTCCCAATAAACCCATAGTTAGATTGAAAAATTATGAAATGAAAGAAATACCATAATTTGGGGAATATCTGTATTGCCTAAATGTGGCTTTGATTTCTAGTTCCCTAATGACTAAGGATGTTGAAAATGTTTTCATGAGCTTATTAGTCATTTATTGTCTTCTTTTAAGAAATGTCTATTCAAATCTCTGTCTGATTTTTAATTGGGTTATTTCTTCTTTTACTATTGTGTTGTTAGTGTCCTTTTTATATTCTGGATAAAGTCCCTTGTCAAATATATGACTTTCAAATAAAAAAGGAAATACCCATCACATACCTGTTCAATCATTCCCCCCAAAAGAAAACCATTTTCAGTACTTTTTTATTAAAAAAGTTGTTTGAGTTTTATAGAAGGATGGTTGGCAATTAAAATTTATATATATTTATGGTGTACAATTTGATGATATGTATGCATTGTATAATATTCACTGCAATCAAGCTAATTAAGATATCCACCACCTTACATAGTTACCATTTTCTTTTTGTGGTAAGAACATTTAATATCTATCATTTAGCAAATTTCAAGTATACAATACAATATTTCTAACTACAATCACATTGTTCTACATCAGATCCTCATTAGTACTTTAGAAATTATTAAGTACTGGCTGGGCTTGGTGGCTCACGCCTGTAATCCCAGCACTTTGAGAGGCCGAGGTGGGCAGATCACCTGAGGTCTGGAGTTCGAAACCAGCCTGACCCACATGGAGAAATTCCCTCTCTACTAAAAATGCAAAATTAGCCGGTCATGGTAGCACATGCCTCTAATCCCAGCTACTCAAGAGGCTGAGGCAGGAGACTTGCTTGAACCCAGGAGGCAGAGGTTGCGATGAGCTGAGATCACACCATTGCACTCCAGCCTGGGCAATAAGAGTGAAACTCCGTCTCAAAAAAAAAAAAAAAGAAAAAAGAAATTATAAAGTACTTAGGTGATGGCCATTTGTGGGTTAGAAATTATAGAGGGAAATGCTGATTTTGAAATATTTTCTTAATTTCAGTCAGAAGGATCGAAAGGTGTTGGAGATAAAAAAGATTCACTTAATCACCAGAAATAAAATGGGCATAACTACTGTAATAACCAACAAGACCAGCATGGAATGCTGTCCCTCACAGGGATCTTCACTATAGTAGATTGATAATGGGGTCAGTAGGACTGAAAGGTTTATATTCTCATACACCCAGATCTGGGCAGCAGGTTCCACCACAATAGACCTTCATCAAAGTCTTTGACCTAAGTCAGCTTATAGACCAAGGGCTCCTTAAATGACAGGTAAGTTGAGGAAGAATGCAGGAATTGCTGTGACATACTAAAAATGCTGACATTTGATGAATCTATGTTCTGTATTTCTCAAAAGGACCTATAGCTATATAACAAGACTCATTTTTACTTGGGATGGGAAAGGTCCCAAACCAGATATTTCAGGAGCTTTTGAAATATTTCTGTGCTAACATTGATGCCAGTTGCAATTTAAGATTTCTGTGCCCCAAATCTATGCTAGGTAATTTTTCTAGTTTGAGTTTCACTTTAATCCCTGAGTACAGAGCTGGATTGCATTTCTCTTATAGATAATTTTGATCACATGACTGAGTTTTGGCCAAGAAAATATAAACATTCTATTTCAAGTCCTGAGTCATAAAATCCTCTGACACAGTCTTCTACTCTCTTTCCCCAAATGCCTGCTGAATTGCGAGTCTAACAGGAAGTGAGGTCACACAGAGGAAAAAGCCCAGGTCCTAGAGTTTCTTAGAAAAAAGCCATGTGATTACTAATACCCATACTAGAGTGTGCCATGAGTGAGAAATGAAAACTTACTGTGTAAAGTTGTAAGATTTTCACATGTATCTATAACAGTAGTTGGCATTACCTCAACAGGCTATTGCAGTACAAATATTCAAGTTGAAGTCCTTGGATTTTTCTTTGTTTCCTATCAAAAATAACACTAAAGCAATACCACAATTATGAAGAACACAGATTACTGTCACCATTTTGCTTTAAAAATAAATGATTATGTTATTATGTCCTTTTTAAACTTTCCACTTTGGTCAATGTGGAAAGGGAACATATCTTGGAGACCCAGAGTGAATAATCAGAAATTTAATCAGGTGCAACTATTATTCTAGACCTCACATAGTATCTGTATTAGCCTGTTTTCACGCTGCTGATAAAGACACACTCGAGACTGCGCAACTTACAAAACAAAAGGGGTTTAATTGGACTTACAGTTCCACGTGGCTGGGGAAGCCTCACAATAACACAGAAGGGAAGAAGGAACAAGTCATGTCTTAAATGGATGGCAGCAAGCAAAAAGACTCGTGCAGGAGAACTCCTCTTTTTAAAACCATCAGATCTTATAAGACGTATTCACTATCATGAGAACAGCATGGGAAAGACCTGCCCCCATGATTCAATTACCTCCCACCAGGTCCCTCTCACAACACATGGGAATTCAAGCTGAGATTTGGGTGGGGACACAGCCAAACCATATCAGTATCTGTGGTTGGAACCCAGATGTTCTGACTTCATGGCTCCAGCACTCATTCACTCAGCACCCTGCACAGCAAGGAGATCAATAAGTTCTGAAGAATGGCATCTGGAGCTACAACTATCAATCTGAATGACATTTTATAGATAAAGATTGTTGTTCTCGGTGACTTGACCTTTAAAGGAAGATGAAAGATCTGCTGGTATAAAGGTTAGGAAAAACCATACAATCTCCCAGTAAGGGCTTTCTGTAAGAGTATAATAAGATATAATAATAATAATAATAATGATAATGGTAATCTTTACCATGTTTAAAAATTTAGAAATTGTTTCCATCTGTAATTGTCTACTGTGAAGTAGACCTAAAATTAGATATTAAGAATAAAAATAGATATAGAGAGCTTGGAGGAGTGTATTGAGTGTGAGACATGGATTCAACTGACTATTTTAACTTCTAAAATGTGTTCCAAAGAAGTTACTTTAAACTAATTTTCTAGATGCACAACAGATGTTATATTATACTTCATTTTAATCTTAGATGTATTCAGTTAATTGAAATTACATTAATACATGAAGAAAGTAGAGTTATCTGAGCAAATGAGGAAACATGCTTTAATCATCTAAAATTTAATAACTAATAGCTATAATATTCTAATATCTCAATAATAATAATTGGAAATATGGGAAACAGATCTTCCACGGATATTCCCAAGTGCTTTTCTGAAATTGGATACTGTGGATAAGAATGTACTTCAAATATAGAACATGCTTGTGCAATATAGTTGATTACCAAAACTTACTGTCCCATTCATAGTTTGATAAACTAATACATCTAATTTAAAGGAAAAAGTAGTAGGCTTAATGTAAAGTAAATATTACCAGGGCAGTTTAGTGGATAAATTGGTATTTCCTGTGTATACATGCAACTCTGCTCCTGGAATTCCACCAAGTGATTTCCCACTGTATCTTAAGATTTTAGCACATTTTCTCCTTGCCACTTTGTATTATACTTATGTTTCATCTCACGTTCTAGATGCTAAATTTATTGAGATTAATTCCTATAACCCCACAATGGCTAAAGCCTTCTTCCATCTTGTATATACTTGGTAAATATTTATAACTACAGAGTAAATAGTTTTAGTATTAAATAATTAATATACTTCAAGATCAACATCCCCTTCAAGCTATCTCTAGTCAATCTAACGTACAGGACTTGCCCTCCTTCACTTTATGTTGATATTTTTTATATTTTCTTATATGATATTAAATTAAGTTAAAGTTGTCTGAGGTTGTCCTCTCCATACCTTGAGTCCCTATGTATCAAACTGCAACCTAACTTAATATGCAAATAAACCAAAACCTAAAGTAAGAGTATAACAAACAGCCAAGTTTCTGCCAATCACAGTTTCTGGGTTTCAACCAATCAAAGGTAGCCAACTTATTACACCATGTCCAAATAAGGCAGATGCCTACCTGTAGCCAATAAAATAGTTTCTTTACTTTGCTTCTGCATCCACCCTATAAAAGCTCACTGCACACACTTCAGAGCAGAGATCTCTGAAGAGCTCTTCTTATGCAGGGAGATGTGAAATTCATGAAGCATTCTTTGCTCCAATAAACACATTTAAATTTAATCTGTCTAAAGATTTTATTCTTTTTAAATCAAGGATCCTACAGATTTCTAAGTGTCAACTTATCCAGTTTATTCTGAAGAACCTATTTCTGTATATTGACAAACATTAAAATCAAGGATGAATCCATTTTGGAAACAGGTTAAACAAAGCTGGACAAGTTTTTTAACTGTTGCATTTCTCAGGAAACTTGTGAATCCCAAAGATGGGAATAAAATATATATTGTTTTCCCAATCTAGTTGACCTCCAACTAACATTTCACAGAACATATTTAGATTGAGTTAATTATACCTTACAAGGTGTTCACAAACACATAACTTATGCTATAATTTTTTTAAAAAGGAGTCAGGAGGGGTGTTATTGTGTTCTCTGTGTTTTCGTAAGAAACCTTGATCAAGATGTCCACGACTAAGACTTTCAGTGTTACTGATTTTGAGGGTGCTGTGCTCTTGATCATTTTTCTATGTGTGAAGTATGTTGCTCCAGCTCTTCTGTAAACTCCTTGGTAGTACTATCTAACTGCTTTAAATCTTGTGTTGTTTCTATTCCATAGTAGACCTTAGAAATGCTTATACTTGGCTGGGCACTGTGGCTCACACCTGTAATTCCAGCACTTTGGAAGGTCAAGACAAGAGGATCAACTGAGTTCGGGAGCTCGAGACCAACCTGGACAACATGGTAAAACCCCATCTCTACTAAAAATACAAAAATTAGCTGGGCATGGTGGCGTTCCTGTAATCCTAGCTATTTGGGAGGCTGAAGCAGGAGAATTGTTTGAGCCTGGGAGGCAGAGGTTGCAGTGAGCCAAAATGGCACCACTGCACTTCAGCCTGTGCAACACAGAGAGATACCACCCAAAAAAAAAAACAAAAACAAACAAAAAAAAAACACCTCAATTCTGGCAAGATGGCCGAACAGGAACAGCTCCAGTTTGCAGCTCCCAGAGAGACCAAAGCAGAAGGTGGGTGATTTCTGTATTTCCAACTGAGGTACCCTGTCCATCTCATTGGAACTAGTTAGGAAGTGGGTGGAGCCGATGGAGGGTGAGCAGAAGTAGGGTGGGGTGTCGCCTAACCCAGGAAGTGCAAAAAGCAGGGGGCCCCTTTCCCAGCCAGAGGAAGCCATGAGGGACTGTGCTATCCAGCCCAGATGCTATGCTTTTTCCATGGTTTTTGCAATCCACAGACTAGGACATTCCCTTGTGTGCCTACACCACCGGGCACCTGGGTTTCAAGCACAAAAGCTGGTTGGATGTTTGGGCAGACACCAAGCTAGCTGTAGGAGTTGTTGTTGTTGTTGTTGTTTGTTGTTGTTGTTTTCATACTTCAATAGCACCTGGAACCCCAGCGAGACAGAACCGTTCACACCCCTGGAAAGGGGGATGAAGCCAGGGTGCCAAGTGATCTTACTCATTGGGTTTCACTCCCATGGAGCCCAGCAAGCTAAGAACCACTGGCTTGGCATTCTCGCTGCCAACACAGCAGTCTGAAGTCGATCTGGGATGGTCAAGCTTGATGGGAAGAGGAGCGACTGCCATTACTGAGGCTTGAGGAGGCAGTTTTCCCCTGACAGTGCTAGGGAGGCCTGGAAGTTCAGACTAGGCAAAACTCAACACAATGTGGCAAAGTGGCTGTGGCCAGACTGCCCCTCTAGATTCCTCTTTGCTTTCCATCTCTGAAAGAAAGACAGTAGCCCCAGTCAGGTGCTTATAGAAAAAATTCCCATCTCCCTGGGACAGAACACCTGGGGGAAGGGCCAGCTGTGGCACAGCTTCAGAGGACTTAAATGTTCCTGACTGCTGGCTCTGAAGAGAGCAGCGGATCCTGAGAAGGTTTCTCCCAGCACAGCGCTCAAGCTCTGCTAAGGGATAGACTGCCTCCTCAAGTGGGTCCCTGACCCCCATGCCTCCTGACTGGGAGAGATCTCCCAACAGGGGTTGACAGACACCTCATACAGGGGAGTTCCAGCTGGCATCAGGCCAGTGCCCCTCTAAGATGAACCTTCCAGAGGAAAGAGCAGGCAGAAATCTTTGCTGTTTTACAGCCTCCACTGGTGATACCCAGGAAAAAGGGTCTAGAGTGCACCTCCAGCAAACTGCCACAGACCTGCAGAAGAGAGGCCTGTTAGAAGGAAAAATAACAAACAGAAAGCAATAACATCAACATTGACAAAAAAGGACCTCCCCACAAAAACCCAATCCAAAAGCCATCTGAGTCAAAGATCAAAGGTAGATAAATCCATGAAGATGAGCAAAAACCAGCACAAAAATGTTGAAAATTCCAAAAACCAGAATGCCTCTTCTCCTCCAAATGATCACAACTCCACTCCAGAAAGGGCACAAAACTGGACAGAAAATGAGGTTGATGAATTGACAGAATTAGGCTTCAGAAGGTGGGTAATAACAAACTCTCCTAAGCTAAAGGAGCATGTTCTAACGCAATGCAAGGAAGCTAAGAACCTTGATAAAAGGTTACAGAAACTGCTAACTAGAATAATCAGTTTCGAGAAAAACAAAAATGACCTGATGGAGCTGAAAAACACAGCACGAGAACTTCATGAAGTATATACAAGTATGAATAGTCCAGTTGATCAAGCGGAAGAAAGGATATCAGAGATTGAAGATAAACTTACTGAAATAAGGTAGGAAGACAAGATTAGAGAAAAAAGAATGAAAAGGAACAAACAAAACCAAGAAATATGGGACTATGTGAAAAGACCAAACCTATGATTGACTGGGGTTCCTGAAAGTGACAGACAGAATGGAATCAAGTTGGAAAACACACTTCAGGATATTATCCAGGAGAACTTCCCCAATCCAGCAAGACAGGACAACATTCAAATTCAGGAAATACAGAGAATACCACTAAGATACTCCTTGAGAAGAGCAATCCCAAGACACATAATTGTCAGATTCTCCAAGGTTGAAACAAAGAAAAAAATGTTAAGGGCAGCCAGAGAGAAAGGTCAGGTTACCTAAAAAGAGAAGCCCATCAGACTAACAACAGATGTCTCTGCAGAAATCCTACAAGGCAAAAAAGAGTGGGGGCCAATATTCAACATTCTTAAAGAAATGAATTTTCAACCAAGAATTTTATATCCAGCCTAACTAAGCTTCATTGGTGAAGGAGAAAGAAAATCATTTCCAGACTAGCCAATACTGAGGGATTTTGCACCACCAGGCATGCCTTACAAGAGCTCCTGCAGGAGTCACTAAACATGAAAAGGAAAAACCAGTAGCAGCCACTGCAAAAACACACCAAAACATAAAGATCAACAAAACTATGAAGAAAGTGTATTAACTAATACGCAAAATAATCAGCTACCATCATAATGACAGGATCAAATTCACAATAACAATATTAACCTTAAATATAAATGGGCTAAATGCCCCTATTAAAAGACACAGACGGCAATTTGGATAAAGAGTCAAGACCCATTTGTATGCTGTATTTAGAAGACAAAGGCAAAGATGCACATAGGCTCAAAATAAAGAATGAAGGAATATTTACCAAGCAAATGGAAAGCAGAAAAAAGCAGGGGTTGCAATTCTAGTCTCTGATAAAACAGACTTTAAACCAACAAAGATAAAAAAAAACAATGAAGAGCATTACATAATGGTAAAGGGATCAATGCAACAAGAAGAGCTAACTATCCTAAATGTATATGCACCCATACAGGAGCACCCAGATTCATAAAACGAGTTCTTAGAGACCTACAAAGAGATTTAGACTCCCACACCACAATAGTGGGAGACATTAACACCCCACTGTCACTATTAGACAGATCAACGAGACAGAAAATTAACAAAAATATTCAGCACTTGAACTCAGCTCTGGACCAAGTGGACCTAATAAATATCTACAGAACTCTCCACTCCAAATCAGCAGAACGTACATTCTTCTCAGCACCACAGAGCATTTATTCTAAAATAGATCACATAATTGGAAGTAAAACACTCCTCAGCAAATGCAAAAGAATGAAAATCGTAACAGTCTCTCAGACCACAGTGCAATCAAATTAGAACTTAGGATTGAGTAACTCACTCAAAACTGCACAACTACATGGAAACTGAACAACCTGCTCCTGAATGACTACTGGGTAAATACCAAAATTAAGGCAGAAATAATCTTCTTTGAAACCAATGAGAACAAAGACACTATGTACCAGAATCTCTGGACCACAGCTAAAGCAGTGTTAAGAGGAAAATTTATAGCTCCAAATGCCCACATCAGAAAGCAAGAAAGATCTAAAACTGACACCCTAACATCACAATAAAAGGAACTAGAGAAGCAAGAGCAAACAAATTCAAAAGCTAACGAAAGACAAGAAATAACTAAGGTCAGAGCAGAACTGAAGGAGATAGAGATATGAAAAACACTTCAAAAATCAATAAATTCAAGAGCTGTTTTTTTGAAAAAAATAACAAAATAGATAGACCACTAGCCACACTAATAAAGAATAAAAGGGAGAAGAATCAAATAGACACAACGAAAAATGATAAAGGGTATATCACCACTGATTCCACAAAAATACAAACTACCACCAAAGAATACCATAAATACCTCTATGCAAATAAACTAGAAAATCTAGAAGAAATGGATAAATTTCTGGACATATACACCCTCCCAAGACTAAACCAGGAAGAAGTTGAATTCCTGAATAGACCAATAACAAGTTCTGAAATCAAGGCAGTAACTAATAGCCCACCAGTGAAAAAAAAGCCCAGGACCAGACAGATTCACAGCCAAATTCTACCAGAGTTACAAAGAGGAGATGGTACCATTCCCTCTGAAATTATTCCAAAATATAGAGAAAGAGAGACTCCTAACTCTTTTTTTTTTTTTTTTTTTTTTTTTTTTTGAGATGGAGTCTCACTCTGTTGCCCAGGCTGAAGTGCAACAGCATGATCTCGGCTCACTGTAACTTCCACTTCCCTAGTTTAAGCGATTCTCCTGCCTCAGCCTCCCAAGTAGCTGGGATTACAGGCCCAGCTAACTTTTTGTATTTTTAGTAGAGACAGGGTTTCACCATGTTGACCAGGCTGGTCTTGAACTCCTGACCTCAGGTGATCCACCCGCCTCGGCCTCCCAAAGTGCTGGGATGACAGGTGTGAGGCACCATGCCTGGCCCTCCCTAACTCATTTTATGAGGCCAGCATCATCCTGATTCCAAAACCTGGCAGAGATACAATGAAAAAAGAAAATTTTAGGCCAATATCCCTGATGAACATCAATGCAAAAACCCTCAATAAAATACTGGTAAACTTAATCCAGTAGCACATCAAACATCTTATGCAACACAATCAAGTCGGCTTCATCCCTGAGATGCAAGGCTGGTCCAACATATATAAATCAATAAACACAAACCGTCACATAAACAGAACCAATGACAAAAACCACGTGATTATCTCAATAGATGCAGTAAAGGCCTTCAGTAAAATTCAACACCACTTCATGCTAAAAACTCTCAATAAACTAGGTATTTATGGAATATATCTCAAAATAATAAGAGCTATTTATGACAAACCCACAGCCAATATCATACTGAATGGGCAAAAGCTGGATGTATTCCCCTTGAAAACCAGCACAAGACAAGGATGCCCTCTCTCATCACTCCTTTTCAACATAGTATTGGAAGTTCTGGCCAGGGTAATCAGGCAGGAGAAAGAAATAAATGTATTCAGATAGGAAGAAAGGAAGTCCAACTGTCCCTGTTTGCAGATGACGTGATTGTATACTTAGAATACCCCATCATCTCAGCCCCCAAACCCCTTAATCTGATAAGCAACTTCAGCAAAGTCTCAGGATGCAAAATCAATGTGCAAAAATAAGCATTCCTATACAACAATAATAGACAAGCAGAGAACCAAATCATGAGTGAACTCCCATTCACAATTGCTACAAAGAAAATAAAATACCTAGGAACACAACTTACAAGGGATGTGAAGGACCTCTTCAAGGAGAACTACAAAACACTGTTCAAGGAAATAAGAGAGGACACAAACAAATGGAAAAACAGTCCTTGCTCATAGATAGGAAGAATCAATATCATGAAAATGGCCATACTGCCCAAAGTAATTTATAGATTCAATGCTATTCCTATCAAGCTACCATTGACTTTCTTCACAGAACTAGAAAAAACTACTTTAAATTGCATATGGAAACAAAAAAGAGCCCCTATAGCCAAAACAATCCTAAGCATAAAGAACAAAGCTGGAGGCATCAGGCTACCTGACTTCAAATGATACTACAAGACCACAGTAACCAAAATAGCGTGGTACTGGTACCAAAACAGATATATAGACCAATAGAACAGAATAGAGGCCACAGAAATAGCACCACACATCTACAATCATCTGACCTTCAACAAAACTAACAAAAACAATGAATGAAGAAAGGATTCCCTATTTAATAAATGGTGCTGAGAAAACTGGCCTGCGAAATGCAGAAAACAGAAACTGGACCCTTCATTACACCTTATACAAAAATTAACTCAAGATGGATTAAAGATTTAAAAGTAAAACGGAAAACCATAAAAACCCTAGAAGAAAACCTAAGCAATACCATTCAGGACAAAGGCATGGGCAAAGACTTCATGACTAAAACACCACAATTGCAACAAAGGCAATTGCAACAAAAGCCACAATTGACAAATGGGACCTAATTAAACTAAAGCACTTCTTCTCAGCAAAAGAAACTATCCTCATAGTGGAGCAGGAAACCTACAGAATGGGAGAAAATTTTTGCAATCTATCCATCTGACAAAGTTCTAATATCCAGAATCTACAAGGAAGTTAAATAAATTTATAAGAAAAAAACAACCCCATCAAAAAGTTGGCGAAGGATATGAACAGACACTTCTCAAAAGAAGGCATTTATGCAGCCAACAAACATTTGAAAAAAAGCTCATCATCGCTAGTCATTAGAGAAATGCAAATCAAAACCACAGTGAGATACCATCTCATGCCAGTTAGAATGACGATCATTAAAAAGTCAGGAAACAACAGATGCTAGAGAGGATGTGGAGAAATAGGAATGCTTTTACACTGTTAGTGGGAGTGTAAATTAGTTCAACCATTGTGGAAGACAGTGTAGCGATTCCTTAAGGATCTAGAAGTAGAAATACCATTTGACCCAGCAAGTCCATTACTGGGTATATACCCAAAGGATTATAAATCATTCTATTATAAAGACACATGCACACTTACGTTTATTGCAGCACTATTCACAATAGCAAAGATTTGGAACCAACCCAAATGCCCATCAATGATAGACTAAAGAAAATGTGGCACATATATAACATGGAATATTATGCAGCTATAAAAAAGAATGAGTTCGGCCAGGCGCGGTGGCTCACGCTTGTGGTCCCGGCACTTTGGGAGGCCGAGGCGGGCGGATCACGAGGTCAGGAGATGGAAACCACGGTGAAACCCCGTCTCTACTAAAAATGCAAAAAAATTAGCTGGGCGTGGTGGCGGGTGCCTGTAGTCCCAGCTACTCGGAGAGGCTGAGGCAGGAGAATGGCGTGAACCCGGGAGGCGGAGCTTGCAGTGAGCCGAGATCACGCCACTGCACTCCAGCCTGGGCGACAGAGTGAGACTCCGTCTCAAAAAAAACAAACAAAAAAAACAAAACAAACAAACAAAAAAAAACAAAACAAAAAGAATGAGTTCATATCTCTGCAGGGACAGGGATGAAGCCGGAAACCATCATCGTCAGCAAACCAGCACAGGAACAGAAAACCAAACACTGCATGTTCTCACTCATAAGTGGGAGTTGAACAATGAGAACACATGGACACAGGGAAACATCACACACTGGGGCCTGTCAGTGAGAGGAAAGGTGAGGGAGAGCATTAGGACAAATATCTAAGGCATGCAGGGCTTAAAACCTAGACGATGGGCTGATACATGCAGCAAATCACCACAGCACATGTATACCCATGAAACAAACCTGCACGTTTAGCACGTGTATCCCAGAACTTAAAGTTTAAAAAAAAAAAAAAGAAAAGAAATGCTTACACTTTTAGACATCAACTGTAAGAGCCACCAAATTCTAGAAGGAATCATTGTCTCTTAAGCAATTTCTGTATGAATTTGGGAAAGATGCATTTCTTTCCAACTAAAACTAAATAAGCAACAAGAAACTGAATCTCAGCAGTCTGTTTTAATATTAAGAATTGAACTGATTGTATGACATGTGATCTGAAATTAAGTGTTTGCTTTCTTGTGTGTGTGGTTGCTATTGCTATTATTGGCATCTATAGCATGAAGAATAATCTTATCCCCCAATAGTTACACAACTACATTTCTCTATGTTTTTTAATTAAAATATAATCAGCCTAATTAATAACTTTTATGAATGCGATCACATGGATATAATTGCTGCTGATTTGAAAACTGCAAATCAGTTTTCCTTAGTCTTAGTTGTTTAATCCAGTGCACTGGCATGCTTCTTCACATCTCTTAAAAGTGGCCTTCATAATTAATTTAAAAATAGCTCTTAAGCAGGGGATTATATGTTAATCTTCAACGACATAACTGTTACCACATTGTTGCCATGGAGTACTTTATTATCCTTTGTAAAATACTTTATTATTTTGTTTATGCCTAGGAAGCAGAAAGGCAATTTAAATTTCTTCAGTTTACCTCCTGTCTTAATCTAGAGTCAATGCTAATACATGTGGTTCCAACAATTGATCTATCTTCCAAAGCCTATGCTTCACATTTGGATCACCTAAAAGTCTTTTCCAAAATACTGTTAAGTAGTTCTCATCCCAGATAAATTAAATCAGAATTGCTTAGCATGTGGCTTCAATAGCATTTTTTTTCATTCTTCAAGTAGTTATGATGTGCAGTAAGGGCTGAGAACCAATGCTCCAGGGATAATAACCACAGCATCTGAGGCTGGAAGGCAATTTCAAGCAGTATTTACCAAAGCCTGACTGTGCACATGAGAAGCACCTCTGGGACTTTTTAAAGGTGCAGATTCCTAAGGTCCTACTAATCAGAATTTCCAGTGGTGAGATCCCAAGTGAATCTTGCCCATGTTGGAGTTAGAGGACCACTGCTTTGGAGGTTTCCTAAACTAACTTCTAACACATGGCAGGCCTTGATTGAACATTTTAGCCCAAATAACACCTGTCTTTTGGAGTTACCCCCATTAAAATTTCTTCAAGGTCCTTCTTTGCAAGAAACAGTGCTTTTCAAAAGCACCAGATGTGTCATAAAGAAGTACGTCAGCTACTAGAGGTCACATGACTTGAGTTTGGGGCCATTGCTGCATTATTTACAAGTTGTACTACCTTGGACAAATCACTTCCTATTTCTCATTTAGCATCTAAACTTAAGTCACAAAATTGTGATGATCAGATGAGTGAATACAATAAATCCTCAAACTGATAATCAAAATCTTTTGGAGAATGTGAAAAAATGTGTTAATTCATTGGTCCACTGGAAATTTTTTTCCCCTGTATTTGGAGAATAGTTAAACATGAGTAATTTCTCCTTTAAAGATTTGCAAGTGAGTTTGATAATTGCCTGTTTTTGCTGATTTCATGCACACTGTAGAGAGAGGCCTGCTGTCAGTATCAAGGATAATGATATTTCATTCACAGATTTGTACATGACCTCTTAGGAGCACTCACATCTCAGCAGGCACTTTTTCTAGAAGAGCAGCTCTCAAATTGTTAGGTGTAGTAGATGGAAATATTTGTAGCCTGGTCACTACCTCATGTGTATCTACAATTAAAGAGTTGCCCAAGGTTCTTTGTTCATTTGTTTGCTTTTCTTTTGCTTTTTTTCTCTTCCAAAAAGCAAAGGGAAAAGCATAGGGTTGGAAATAGAAAAAGCTGGGTTTTAGCAGAGGCTGTACTCTTGTTTTTGTGTGATCCTGAACTCAATACTTTAACCCTTATGGGTTTCAGTTTTCTCCTATCAGTTCATGATAATAACTGTCTTACCTTCCTTAGTGGGGCTTAATAGGAAATAGAGTCATGTATTAACATTTTTGCATACAATTTTTACATGAAGTCTCCCTAATACAGTCTGAACTCCTAGGAGTTATCCTTTGACTATTATTCGTTCATTAATTTATTCATGTGCTATTTAGCAAATATTTACTGAATGCATAATATGTGCCAAGAATTATGCAGGAGATAGGGGTACAGAAACACACAGCATAAAATAAGAAAGACAGATAGGACTGACATGCTCATGAAGCTTAGAGTTCATGCTTCAGTTAAAGTATGCCATTGGTTTTAACTGAACAATTACACAAATAGTTATTAAATTACAGTCAAAATCAGTGCTATAAAGGAGAAGCTCAGCCTGTTGTGAGAATGCATAATAAGGAAACTCCCCCAGTGTCTCCCCAATATCTATGGGCAGTGACATTTAAGTTGGCACTAATTCGATTTGTGCATAGGACAGGCAATGAGCTGAAGCACTGGTGAGAGCATTTCTGACAGTGAACAAAGGCTATGCAAAAGTCCTGAGAAAGGAAAATTGTTAGTGGCATAGGAGGGACTGAACAAGGGCCTGAGTGTCTACGGATCCAATGAGTAGGAGCGACAAAGAAAGATGAGGCTACAAGGTACAAAAAAGCCAGAGAAATTCAGATCATGTCTATCCTCTCTATTTTATTCAACTTTAATAGCAATGCATGCCATCAATTAAAAGGATCAAACAGGGAAGTGAAAGGATCAGATTAACACTTTAAATACATCATTATAGCTGCTGTGTGAAGACTGTCTTTGTTCACTGCATGTATGGAATCTAGGTAGAAGGGTAGTCCAGGTGGTGAATGAAAGATAATTGTGCTTTATGCTGATATGGTGGAAATAGGAACGATGAGTCAGATGGATTAAAGAGATGTGGTCAGGCAGAGACCATTCCTCTCATTTCTATATTCTCATGACCTAGTAGGGTGTCTGGCACACAGTCCTCACTAAATGCAGGAGAAGCAGACAGTATTCCATTTCATTATTGAAAAATAATGTTAGAAATTACTCCCACAGATTGAGCTGAAATCTTCCTAATTTTGATTATTAGTTTTATTTTCTGTTCTCTGGAAATACAGAGAAGAATGTAAGAATACACACATACACACACACACACACACACACACACACACACTCCCTCATTATCTGAATCTTGTCCACAGACACACTCTATTGTGTGACTCTCATTTCCATATGAAACAGACTCTGGTCCTTCACATGGAGATATATATATATATATCTCCTATTTGTTCTGTTTCTCTGAAGAACCATGACCAATCTAGTTGGTCAACCTAAAATAGGTCTTTGGCGTCTATATCTTTTAACTATTGTAGCCCACTCTTGCAAAGACTTGATGTAATATGTTGCAAAGGTTAGCTTTGATTTTAAACACTTTTTAAAGTACTTTCAGGTGTACAATTTCATTTGACTCCCAAAACTCCTCTATGAGGCAGGATTTATTACTCAAGTTATAAATATGAGGAAAAATAAGAATCAGAGATGTTCAGGGATTTGCTTATGGTCACCGAGCTTTAAGAATGTGAAAGTCACATGGTTTCATCTTCTTTCACCTATTTAAATACAGTTATAATATAGAGGACAGAAAACATTCCAATATTCATTGGTGCCATATTTTTCCCTTCCCTCCCCTCCAAAAAAGGTAGACAGGACTTAACCTCAAGAGAATTTTAGGTACCAGAGCAGAAACTGTTTGAAGGAACTCTCTGGTGAAAGCCCATATTCATCCATTCATTTACTCTTTTCACCAATGTGTTTTGAGTTCCTGCTATGAGCCATGACCAGTCTAGAATAGAATAGGAGTGGAAGATAGAATACATGAGACAGATAAACCAATACTGTGAAGAATGTAAGAGGATGCTTGTATTAGTCAGGGTTCTCTAGAGAGAAGGACTAATAGAATAGATGTGTACATGAAAGGGAGTTTATTAAGGAGTATTTACTCACACGATCACAAGGTGAAGTCCCACAATATGCTGTCTGCAGCTGAGAAGCAAAGAAGCCAGTCCTAGTCCCCAAATCTCAAAAGTAGGGAAGCCAACACTGCAGCTTTCAGTCTGTGGTCAAAGGCCCGAGAGCCCCTGGCAAACCACTGGTGTAGGTCTAAGAGTTCAAAAGCTGAAGAACTGGAGGGCAGGAAATATCCAGCATGGGAGAAAGATGGAGGCCAGAAGACTTAGGCAGTCTAGTCCTTCCATGTTCCTCTGCCTGCTTTTATCCTGGCTGCGCTGGCAGCTGATTAGAAGGTGTCTACCCAGATTGAGGGTGGGTCTGCCTCTCATAGTCCACTGACTTAAATGTTAATCTCCATTGGCAATACCCTCACAGGCACACAAAGGAACAATACTTTGCATCTTTCAATCCTATCAAGTTGGCACTCAATATTAACCGTCACAATTCTGAATGCTATGGAGAGATAAACATTTTTTAAAGTCATTGCCAATGACCATGTGGCCACGTTAGTTTAATCAATTAGAGAAACCCTCTAGAAGATGATAATGTTGGAGCTGGTTTTTAAGTTACAAGATGGAGTCAATTCTTCATGCCAAATGTGAGAAATAGCTTACCTGGAGGAGGGAATAGCTAGTGCAAAGTTACTGAGTCAAGAATGAGCTAGTGTGTTTGAAGAACAGAAAAATGTTCAGTGCCTTTGAAACATAAAAAGCAAGGAGTGGAGTGACTTAAGATGAAGACACAAAAGAACAAGACTGTAAAGGGTCAAGTTGGCTAGGGTAAAAAATGTGGGATTATTTTCCTGAGTACAACAGGTAAGGGAGAAACATGAACTGATTTGTGCCACTCTCCACTATGCACAGGGCCAGTGAGGGAAAAGAGAGCAATCTGAGTAATTGAGACAAGACAGTGTGGTGACTTAGAACAAGATGAAAAGTAATAGTGGAGGTGGGAGAAATAGAATGAGGTTTTAGAGGTAAAATTGTCAATACTTGCTGATATACTGAATATGAGCAGGGTTGAAAGATGAGGGCAAAAAAGAAACAAGATAATTCTTGGTTTTTGGCATGAGCAATTCTGGTTGAGGGTTGAGGGTGGATAGGGAAGGAGAACAGGCCACCTGGGAAAAAGTTGGGAGTCGGGGAGAATTAATCAAGCATTGTTTTTTGTTCAAGTTACATTTAAAAAGCCTAATATAGAAACAGAGATGTCAAGAACCAGTTCGCATGTAGAGGTCATTAAGATGAAGACAGCAGACGAGAGGGATGTATTGGAGGAAAAGGAGGCTGGATCTACTAGAAAAAGGAGTAAATTACCAAGCCTGGGGAGAAAACATAGCTATGCAAGACCTGTGAGTAGCAAGAAGTTCAGAGCCAGAGTTTCCCCTCTGCAGCACACTGATGAGGTGCTTGGAGCATGAAATAATGAACACTTTTTGTAACTGGGGAGGTGGAACTCAGTTTAGAGGGCTCTCAGCCCTAGAAAATATCTTCATGTTCATTCAGCTGAGTGAAAGCAACAAAGATACTGAATTTCGGGGGACTAGGTGGTCCCAGAATTGGGGGACCTTAAAGATAATTAATGTGAACCAAGGAATCAAGGGACACCCCCAAATATTCTGAAAACAAATTAAGTTTGGACCAAAGGACATAACACCCAGTCAGAGCCAAAGGGTCTCTGCCCTTAGAGAAGCCTGCAGTGCCAGTGAGACTCTTCATGAAAACCAACAAGCCTTGGTGTGTTAAGGAGAACAGAATTTACAAGAAACAGGGAGAGCCAGGGCACAGCACACCTGCCCACTGTGACCCATGCCCCTACCATGAGGTCCCATGAGCCACGTTGCTATCCCCAGCTGGTATAATAAACTGTGAAAGAGAAAGAAATTGGGAGACAGTGTGGAGGTTTTCTTTATTCTTAGAATATGTGATACATTAGAGACAATTAACACTTCTCAGTCTTACCAACTTTTAAAACAAATATAACTAAAATATAATTTCCCTCTAACCAGCCAATGCGAGTCTAGGGAACTACAATTTCCCTGCACATCTGAGGTGTAGTATGAGTGAATTTTATGACCCTGTAACATGAGTAAAGAATATAGAGTGAGAGAAAAGCTGTTATCTAAACCAAGAAAGGCACACATTAAAGAAGTATGTGGAGGAAGAATAGAATAACAAACACCCAAAAGCGAGCACTTTTTTGTCTTCCAAAAAATAAAATTTGGCTTACGAAGGAGGAAAACAAGTTATGTATTATGCTGTATACACTACAGAGACTGAAACTTCATGAAGAAAATTCCTGAACATTTCAATAGTGAAATGATATTAATGGTCTGTGCTTCTCTTATGAAAAGTGTAAACTGGTCATTTAGGAAAGAGTGTTAAATTGAGTGGAAAACCAGTTAATCCTATAGAGAAAAAAAATGAGTCTCAACTAAGACTCAGAGAATAACTTTATAATCTCACTCTTTGTAGAGATAGCTGGTACATCAGATCTGACTTTTTATCCCCCCACCCAACCCTAAATCCTAAGATCTCTTATCCTCATCAGGCACTTTGGCCAAAAAAAAAAAAAAGAAAGAAAAAAGGATATTCATTACGAATACTGAGAAATCCATCCGTAGTGCTTTTTTTACCTATATAGGTTTAACACATGGAGAGGGTATTTTCGCACACACAGCAACAATTGAAATGTAATAAAATATTAATTAGGGCTAATTTTGTTTTAAGAATCCCTAGGCAAGCATTTCTCTACATGAGAATATTAACATGTGGAAGGCTTAAAAATATTTTCCTCACAAATGATATACTTTATTTTCATAATTGCTTATAAAGTTAGTTCTATAACACAGACATAATAACTACATTTTATTACAGATTCACGGGAAAATAAATTCAACCACTTTGAATTTTTTTCCAATAATTTCAATTATTCCCCTAGGCCTAGTCTTTATATGGTAACATGAAAACAATAGCACTTTAAAAAAACTCTCTTGTTTAAAATTTTCAGTCTGATT
This sequence comes from Hylobates moloch, assembly GCF_009828535.3. Classification (NCBI taxonomy): domain Eukaryota; kingdom Metazoa; phylum Chordata; class Mammalia; order Primates; family Hylobatidae; genus Hylobates; species Hylobates moloch. Next base: position 59,861,204 of record NW_026652278.1, on the reverse strand, counting down.
TCTATTACAGTGTAGTCAGGTAGAGAAAGCAAGGCTTAAAAAGTTAACTATGTTTTCTTTGGTGTACAGATAAAAATTTGACTGTGTATTCTTCCTAGAGGTATTTATCCCAGAGTGGCTATTCACAGGTCAGAGCAGCTCTTCAAGCAAGAAAGCATTTGCTCAATGTCTTCTCTCTCTGCTGCTCATGACATTCAAGGCTAAGGTAGAATGTATCAGTTGTAATCAGATGCCTGGGAGGCTTTTTCTTTCCTGTTATCCATATGTCCTTGCTAGCTTTGTAAATATACACTTAAGAGTTTTCTCCCACCCCTATAGTCTTAGTCTGTTTTGTGCTGCTATACCAGAGTAACACAGACTCGGTAATGTATAAAGAAAAGAAATTTATTTCTTACATTTCCAGAGTCTGGGAAGTCTAAGACCAAGATTCCCTCATGGGGCAAAGGCCTTCAGCTGCATCATCCCATGGAAGAAGGTACAAAGCGGGAGAGGAAGAAGAGGCCAAACTTGCATGTAGAACAAATTCACACTTGGAATGACCAACCCACTCTCTCTATAGCAACATTAATCTATTCACGAGGACAGAGCCCCCGTGACTCATTATTAGGCCCCACCTCCTAACACTGTTGTATTGGGGTTCAGTTTCCAAATGAACTTTGGAGGACACGTTCAAATCATAGGAACTACCCCAAACTCTTTCTGATCAAGTTAACAATCTTACCTTTTAGAATTTTGTAATTAATATTTGAGTTAATATTTGAGAAAACAGTGAAATAGCAAAGAGCTCAGAGAAAAGAATGGATACACCATTCCAAGGAAAGAAATGCTCATGGCTCTTCAACATTTCAAAAGATATTCATTCTCACTCATATTGAGATAAGCACACAATGGAAAATATCAAAAATTGATTAATACACTGTGTTGGAAAGGGTGTGGGGAGCAGATATTGCTGATGGGAATGTAGGTCGGCACAGCCTAAGTGGAAGATAACATAGCGATTCCTATCAAAATATAAATTGGACATGTTTTGGCACATGCACAAAATGACACATGGAATGCTATTGATTGTACCCATATTAGAGTGCGAAGATTAGAACAACCCAAATCAAGTTTTCACTAAATGAATTATTTTACTTGCATGTGGCGGAACACTATGTGACTATATACAATATGATCTAGCTTTCTATATATTGGAATGAATGTATGTCCTAGATATATTGTTAAGTGAAAGTAACAGGGAGCAAAAGAGTGTTACAGTGTTCTATCATTCTTGTTTTAAAAAGGAAAAAATATATGTATATATGTGTATATATGTAATATATAATATATACATGTAGTATATTATATATGTTATATATTACATATTATATATTACATGTAATATATAATATATAATATATTATATTGTAACATGTAATATATTTCATATATTACATATATTATATATTACAATATATAATAATATATATATTACATGTGTATATATTATATATATACACACACACATTGAATATATGGTGAAGGGTACTGGGAATAGTGGGTGCCTGTGAAGGTGGTATGAGAGTCTGGGGGTTGAGATAAGGGCACAAGCGAAGGTTTCCCCCACACTCTCAAGGTACATTCTTTTGCACTTTTTAAATTATTTATCGTGTGCAAGTAATATCTATTAAAAATCAATAAACGAGTTGATGAGATACACAAGACACTAAAGTTATGCTTAGAAATTTAGTTCTTACCTGAAGGTAATGGGTAGCTATTAAATGGTCTTAAGATTAAGATAAGGATAGCACAATTAGCTTTATAGAAAGAACATTCTAACAACATTACAACAGTCATAAGAGTATGGAAGTAGAGAGGCTGCTTAGAATATAGGTTTTCCACCTTAATTCCACCTTGGTATGCTTGAATTCCATCTCCATACATTCTAATGTAATAGTTTGGAGTGTGGCCTGGCATCAGGGATTTTGAATTTTTCCTAATTATGGTGTATAAACAAGATTGAGAACTACTGACAAAGAAGGCTGCTTAAGTAATTAGGTAATTCCTAATAAAGAGAGTCTTAGTTAAATAATGTCACAGAGGAGGGAAAAGAAAAGACAAATTCTAGAGCTATTAAGAAGATGAATGCTCAGAACTTATTGGTCAGTTGGATGCAGGTTCTAAAAGAGAGGGTAAAACAGCAAAGACTGACTCCTCATTTTCTGGCTGGGCCAAATAGGTAATGTCACTAACTGAAATAGGGAAGAACAGCTGTGTGGTAGAAAATAGAATGAATTTTGTTGGAGACATACTCAGATGCTCGTGATATATGCAAGTGGAGTGATACAGGAGGAATCGACTATATGGGTCTAAAATTTACAGAACGAGCATATTGGAGATTTGGACATAGTAATGGGCAGCAAAGGCTATTGTTGGAAATTACAGGAGAGAATAAAGTACAGAAAATTTTTCAAAAATAAAACTGTCAACAGAGATGGAATAGAAAAAGAAGATGAACATTCAAAGAAGAATGAGGTAAAAAATGGGCAGAGAGGTAAGAGTTAAAACCTAGAAAACAAGGGGTTTTAATAGATTAACATAAGAGCATCCTCAAGAAAAGAATTGTTAACAGAGTTAATTACTATAGGAAAACCAAGCTTAGACAATCTTTTATGCTTTTAGCAACTAGAAGGTGCCCTTGGTGAATGAAGTGTCAATTGGAGTGTGGAGATAGACTATTGTGTAGGTTACAGTGGAGTCAATGTAATGTGTAGATGTCATGCAGTGGTTAAATAGACCCAGATTACAATAAAAGGTGAGAGTGACAGGAGAAGGGCAAGTGAAAATAGCAGGTGAAGAGAAAGGTTTCTAGAAGATGACTACAAAGAATATAAGATAGATAAAGTTCGATTACTTATTAAGATTGGGGAAACATGCACATTTCTACACCAAAAGGAAAGTTATTATGTAATGAAGCTGATGACCCAAGACAATAATGAGAAAATTCATGAAGACATGTCCTCAAAAAGGCTGGAGAGTTTGGAACCAAGATCGCAAGTAGTAGAATTTGTCTTGAGCAGGAAGATTGACATCTTCCAAGAAGACATGCCAACTCTTCCTTCCTTGGAGGAAAGGTTTAAAAAGTGTAAGGATGGAGATAAGTTTGTTGGAGCTAAGAGAGAGAGAGAATTTCTCACTTGTAGCTTTTATTTCCTTATGAAGCAAGAAAAGGGGTTGTCTGCAGAGAGTGAGGGAAGTTACAGGAAATGAAAAAAATTTAAGGTTTAAAATATCTGGGGTTGGAAGGATGGGATAAAAAGCTGAGAAAGGTCATATAGAGGAACTTTTAGGAAGGAGTAAGGACGCTGCTGGTGTTGGAGTCTGTGGTACATTTACTCTTCCCACACTGCAAGCGAAGTGTTGATCTAGATGCCGATGGCACAAGGAGCTGGAATTGCACACTGTAATCGGAGCCTCAAAACTTTTGAGGCCGGGCAAGGTGGCTCAGGCCTGTAATTCCAGCACTTTGGGAGGCCTAGGTGGGTAGATCATTTGAGGTCAAGAGTTCAAGATCAGCCTGGCCAACATGGTGAAACTCAGTCTCTACTAAAAATACAAAAATTAGCCATGCATGGTGGTGCACACCAGTAGTCCCAGCTACTTGGGAGGTTGAGATGTGAGAATTGCTGAACACAAGAGATGGAGGCTGCAGTGAGCCGAGATCGTGCCACTGCACTCCAGCCTGGGTGACAGAGTGAGACTCTGTCTCTAAAAAAAAAAAATTTTTTTTTGAATAAAAGTTGAAATGTATTTTGTAGGGCAACCAGACCTGAGGGATCTCCAGGGACCCTCACATAGCAACATGTGACTATAAATTAAAGTACACTCCAAGTAGAGAAATAAAACAAACAAACAGAAAGAGCAAAAAACATGTGGATGTGGAAAAACTAACAAAATGAGGAAGAGACATTTATGAAGAACATGACTGACTTGGATGAACTTGGCAGCACAGAAGAAGGAGATAGAAAAGGGATCCCAGAGATGGAAAATGATCTTGAACATGGTGAGCTCCAGAAGGGGAGGGTGTTCACCACTGTGGACCCAGGAACAAAGAATTTTTTAATTAAAAAGAAAAAGAAAGAAAAAGGCTGAAGAAAATGCATAATAAATGAATGAGAACAGCACATGAGAGGTTGGTTTCCTATTCAAGTTGCAATTATGAAGTCAATGGGAGGTGGTTCTGGAACTTACAAAAAAAGCTGGAATTTCCTGGGTAGGCAAAAGGAGGGCACTTTAAGTGTCTGAAACTGGGGCTATATGACAAATGATCAAAATATTACTTTCTATTTGCCTTACACAAAACAAGGTTAGAAGAGCAATTCTTAAATTCTCCTCAAGGAATGCAGGGACTTCTCTCTTCCTCTGACAAGACAGCAACCTCCTCTTGGCTATTTGCTGCTGGTGCCCAACTGACCTTTAAAAAATAAGTTGTATGTGGAAATTGCATTTTGGTCAATGAGCCCAGGGCTCAGTGAGAGGCAGCCTTGTTAATCACCAGAGCCCTTTCTCCTCCCACTGCCGGTTTTTCCCTGGAATAAACACTGAAAAGCTGTTTTTATTCCAGGAAAAGAAGTATTCGAAGATACTGTTTCTCTCCCACTGTAATCAACCTTCTTTACCCTAACCCTTCACATATACTTCCTCCTGCCTAATTTACTTACATATTTTTTATATTCTTTTTACACGTCTTTGATTAAAATCATTATTTTTTAAAAAAAGAGAAGTACCTTTGACTTCTTGCCCAACTGCTGGTGTTGAAAACTCTTTGGAAGTTTTCAATACATTGGTGGGAAAATGATAAAACACAAACTCTCTTGCCTGCCAGATGAGAGTTGAGGTTTATTTTGTAGTTTGGAAATTCTTTCAACTGACATATATTTTGTATGCCTGCAATAAACAATATTCTATTGGCATAGCATGCATTATACTCCACATCCTATAATTAAGCATTTCTAAAATTTCCGAGAAGATGCCATTTCAAATACCAGAAAAAAGATGCTGAGTTTATCACATAAAATATTTAAAACAGCTCATTAATATTTGTATGAAAAACAAAATAACACCTCCACATTTTAAAAAGAAAATATTCCTTTTTAAAATCCTCAATTTATATGGTGTCTTTCTAAGTAGTTTGATTAATATTTTCTTTCCTCAAGTGTTTGAGGAAAAGGTGTTAAAATTACTTTCAAATAATTTAACCATGTCTAGCTGCTCAGTGTGACAGTAACAAATGGAGTCTTTCTTCCATATTACAAGCTGTCTTCAGCATCACACTATGCAATAAATTCAGATATTGATGAAAAAAGTATCTATGCAGCTATTGCAAAAGCATGTTGCAAAAGCAATTTTCTTCTAAAGGTAACTCAGCCCATTTCCAGTTTAAAGTGCTCTCTTTTCATTCTTAGTAATTAATTCTAACTAGTAAGTCAAATTCAAGTTTAGAGCATTGTCTATTACAGATTCTTTCAGTCTCTTCCTCTTGGTCTGATCTCATGCTACAGAAAATACATTGTATTTTTATTGGAAAGGCTCAATCATCTTGTCTTACTCATTAATCCTGCCTTGGTTATCATCAGTGATGGTCATTCCTTTAACCTGGTCCTGAGCTTAGAGTCTTTTCATCCACAGATAAAAAATAAATTTGATTATATATCAAACAAGAAAATAAACATTCCTCCCTTTCCCTCTCCTCCCCTTTAACTCTGCTTTCCCTGCCCTGAGTATGTTTACAAATACATTTTAAAATTGTGCCATAATAAACCTGCTTGAAAATAAATATAGGAATGGAAGAATTAAATATGATGATAAGTAATGAGAATATGGTGGACTTTCTGTAATTTCAATGTATTAATTTTACAACTATAATCATCCAGTATAGGAAAGTTTTACTTGAATTTGATGGTCCTTTCCAGCTTCAGCAACTCCAATTTTTCTTTAATTTCATTCTCTTTTCCTTTATTTTCTTTTTGACATGAGGTCTCACTTTCTCACACAGGCTGGAGTATAGTGGGGTGATCATAGGTCACTGCAGCCTCGAACTCCTTGCCTCAAATAATCCTCCTGCCTCTGCTTCCCAAAGAACTGGGATTACAGGAGTGAGCCACTGCGTCCAGGTTTAATTTCTTTTATACAATTCATTTCTTTTCATTTTCTGTTCAGATTAACTCAGTAGATGAGAAAAAGCTTTGATTTCTTCTGGAAACAATTTGAAACTAAAACATGAACAAATGGCATTGGCACCTACACTTGGTAAGGAGTGTTAAGAGAAAAACATTTTTCTTTGCTACATTTTACACTTCTATACTGTGGCACAGAGGAAGGGTCTGGCTTCTGAAGGGCAAGTGGTTTCCAAGGATGGACAGAACTCAGATTAAATTTATTGTGCAATAGAATGAAAATACCAAGGGAGAACGGAAGGTTGAAAAACAGATGTAGGATCATGATGAATATAAGATTTGCCCCCAAGGAGACTATATGCAAATAACAGGGGCATTGCCAAATGCTGAACTGAATAAGAGACTCAAAATTAAGAATGCAAATGAAAATTTTGCGAAATATCAATGTTGGTGCCAAGAGGAACACCTTGGCACTAGTGTACCTTTCCCTCTAATAATTAAAGCCAATCTGCTTATGGGGCTGTTCTTCCCTGGATCTTTCAAGTAACACATCAGATGAGCTAACCATAGCATACTAATAATGCATTATCACTCCACAGCCATAATCTCCCAGGGACTGCAAAAGGTCTAGAAGCAGATTCTACATATTTAAAGAACTAAGAGGGATCAGGACAATGAATAGACTATTCTGGCCTGTTTTGCCACCAGGTAGAAATGTTGATACTGAATATATTTTTCTGACAATATTAATTTCATTGTTCAGAATAGGAAAATGTGTCATAGTAATCCATTTTTTGAGAAATTACCAGAGGTATCTACAGAAATTCTAAAATATCCCAGTTCTATCTGTTACCTCATACTGTCCACAGATGTAAGCAGAGATGATAAATTAATATCTGCAACTAACAGTGATTCAGTGAAGCAGATCTTACTAATCTATCAATGCAGTCTTTAAAAACATGGATGTAGATGTCAAATCCATCTCATGAAGTTCTCTAGGAAGCCCCTACTGACTCATCGGAGTTAGCGTGTGAGATCCAGAACAGCTGAAAACGATTCTTTTTCAAGACCATCTCTCCTTTCCACCTTCACAGTCAAAATGAACCACTAGGGGGATGCTAAAGAGGCCCAATAAGTATGAGATATTCATTTCTTTACTCTCATATATTTATTGAACTTTTTCAATGTTCCTGTCAGTCACCATATTAGGCTCTGAAAATGCAATAATAAATAAAATATAGTTCCTGCCATTAAGAAATACAAAGTTTAATGGGCTTATTCCTGCAATCTCCAAACTAAAGAAAAAGTGAATGAGAATTGCAAACAATTTTCCAAATAGATTTTACTCCTTCAAATTCATGGTGGCCCTGGAGCTATAGAAACAGTGTATTACTTTATCAAACCTAAGAGAAATTATCTCCATGATGCAGCCTTTGTGTTCTTCTTGTTCACTAGTTTAGCACTGAAAAATATACACATAATTTGCATCAATACATAAAACAAATATTTCAAGTGTCAGGACCGTGCAATGGGAAAACCACAGTTTTGGCACTATGAAGACCTGCATTTGACCTCCAGTTCTCTATTTACAAGTGAGTGGCTCTCTGAGCTTCAACACTCTCAACTTAAAAATAATGTGGAAAACAATGCCTGTGCAACAGCAAGAATTAAATAATACAAAATAGGCACCTGGTACACAATAGGAAATCAGCACAACTTCACAGCATTGTTAATGTCATGTGGTGTCCAACATGGATCACATTCACAAGAACATTATCATAGAAGAAGCTATTAACAAAATACAAAAGTAATGGCAACAAATCACCCGAATAATATGCTAAAATATACCAAAACACCATGCAAGAGGCACTTAGAATGGACTGACCATTTATTTATTAGCAAATGGTCATACTTGGTCATGAGAGCACCGGCTCTGAATGGATTTGGCACAAAGGAAATGAATGATGATTCTTCAGAAATCTTTCACCACTACAACAGGAGTAAAAAAAGACAAACAAACTCTACCTTTGCTTCATTGCCTCCCTGGGAATCAGCTTCTCCAGCCTTCCTTGTTGCTACTTGATCTTTAATTTATGGAGTCAACAGAAGGCCCTGTCTTCAGCAGCACAGATGCTGGACAAATAGCTAGGGCATTGATTTTGGTATTTGGCCAAACTGATGGCATCCTTATGTTGACTGAATATCACCGTCTCTAATAAAAATGCTTTATGTTGAGTCTCCAGGAAGGGACAGCACAGGCTGGCTGTAGGGAAAGAGAAAAAGAAATGCAGTTAGGAAGTGGTGTTTTCTCTTGGGCCACTTGCCCTCTGTGTTTAAGCATCATGTAGAGTGATTTTCTGATGTTCGTTTTCTGCTGTTTGTTTTTCCCTTTTCTTTGTTGCATGTTAATACCACCAAACACTTGGCAGGGGACTATAAATATAATTTAGTTTCTCACATCAGTACATGTCTGCAATAGAGCAGTTAAAATATTTAATTTAAATATATATAAAATATGTAATTGAGATTTAATTAATTCTATTACCCAAACTAACAGCATTAGCAAAAAATATATGTATGCTCAGAAAAAATGTGTCAAAAATTTTCTTGCTTTAGACCTCCAAGTGAATGAGGCTTTCCAGCTACATAACCACAATATGAAAAAATAGTTAATAATTATTTTAAGCCCATTAAAGGTGGTAGCACATTCAAGTATAAATTAGCAATGGAAGGAGAAAACAAAGATGCAAAGAACGCATTTGTAAACTGCAAATAAACTTTAATTTACTAAAGTGCTATATTTAGTATGGTATGAAAAAATATCTGCTTAAAAATCTTGAGTAGTAACAAGCATATTAAATTTGCTCTTCTAGATTATTTGCTGCAATGATCAATTTTATATCATTCTGTGTGCTTATATTTTTTATAAAAATGACCTACATGCTACAATTTTATACAGAACATATGAGCTAGATTACTTAGCACAAGGTGCACAACCGCATTGCAGAATATGCACACGTAGAAGCTATATGTCTGTCTTATTCAATAATATTAAGCCCCTGTTGCTTCCCTTTTTTTTTAATAGTATTACTTCTTTTTTCCAGTCTGTGATACCTTATTTTTTCTAATGAGTTATGACTGACAGGCAAAAAAATACATATTTAGTGTATACCTCTTGATGTGTTTGAAGATAAGTATACATGGTGAAACCACCACCATATACAATATCAAAAACTTAACCATCACCTCTCAAAGCTCCTCTCTCCCTTTTTTCCTGATAAGAACATTTAACATAAAATCTAGCCTCTTACATTTTTAAGCATGATTGACCAAAGAGTCAAAACTCTGTAAAATATTTGAAGAGATTTATTCTGAACCAAATATGAGGGTCTGTAGCCTGTGACACAGCCCTTGGGAAGCCCTGAGAACATGTGCCCAAGGTGGTCTGGGCACAGCTTGGTTTTATACATTTTAGGGAGACATGAGACATCAATCAAATACATTTAATATATACATTGCTTTGGTCCAGAAATGTGGGATAACTTGAAGGGGTATGGGGGTGCTTCCAGGATATAGGTAGATTTAAAAATTTTCTGATTGGCAATTGATTGAGTTATTATCAATAGAAAGGAATGTCTGGGTTACTATAAGAAGTTGTGGAGACCAAATTTTTATCATCCAGATGAAGTCTCTAGGAAGCAGGCTTCAGAGAGAATAGACTGTCAATGTTTCTTATCAGACTTAAGGTCTGTATTGATGTTAAATGCTGGTGGCTTTTCCTGAATTCCAAAAGGGAAGAGAGCATAATGAGGCATGTCCAGTCCCTCCCTGACTTCCCATCATGGCCTGAATCAGCCTTTCAGGTTAACTTTGGAGTGCCCTGGCCAAGAAGAATGAGTTCTTTAAGATCGTTAGAAGATGAGTTAGAATTTTATTTTTGGTTTACAGGATACAATCCAATATTGTTAACTGTGTGTGTGTGCTACAATGTACATTAGATTTCTTTCTTTTTTTTTGAGATGGAATCTCGCTCTGTCACCCAGGCTGAAGTGCAGTGCTGTTGCACAATCTTGGCTCACTGCAACCTCCACCTCCCAGGTTCAAGTGATTCTCCTGCCTCAGCCTCCGGAGTAGCTGGGATGACAGGTGTCTGCCACCACACCTGGATAATTTTTGTATTTTTAGTAGAGATGGGGTTTCACCATGTTGGCCAGGCTAGTCTTGAACTCCTGATCTCAAGTGATCCATCCACCTTGACCTCCCAAAGTGCTGGGATTACAGACATGAGTCACCACACCCAGCCTATTAGATTTCTAGGATTCATTCATCTTGCATAAGAGATACTATATATTATTTGATTAATACTTCTCAGATTCTCCCTCCTCCCAGCTACTGGTAGTCATCATTCAAGTCAGTCATGTATTATTTGTCAGTCTGTGTCAGGCTTATTTCACTTAACATAATGTCTTCCAAATTTGTCTATACTATAGCAAATGGCAGGATTTCCTTATTTTTGAAAGCTGAAAAATAAGTTAATGCGTACATCTGTGTGTGCATATATATATATATATATATATATGTACAACAGTGTATTTGTTTATTCATCTTTCAATAGGCAGTTGGGTTGTTTCTGTATCTTGGCAATTGTGAATGCTGCTGCAGTTAACATGGGAGTGCTGATATCTCTTTAAGATCTTCACTGCAATTCTTTTGGGTATGCACAAAAGGTGGGATTACTGGGTCATATACAGTTGTATTTTTATTTTTTTGAGAAACTCCATACTTTTTTTCACTGTGGCTGTACAAATTTACAGTCCCACAAACTATGTACAAGGTTTCCCTACTCTCCACAGCCTTTCCAACATTTCCTATTTTTGATGGCCATTCTAACTGGTTTGAGGTAATTTCTGTGGTTTTGACTTGCACTTCCCTGATGATTAGTGATGTTTGGGATCATTTCAATACCCTTAGCCATTTCCATATCTTCATTAGAGAGATTTTTATTCAGATCTTTTGCTCATTTATAATTGGGTTATTTGATTTTTGCTAATGAGTCATAGAAGTACTGTATATTTTTGCTTTGCTTGACTAAATGCTGAGCCACCTATCAATTCAACAGTTCAGTGATGTGATTCATGGTTTAAAAACCAAAAACATAATGACAAAAATACCAATTCACAAGTCTTACTGCCAAGGGTTGTCTATCTTTAATTCATCCTGCATATTCTCAGTACATTCTCCTTTCTGAAATACCGATTTTATCATGTTAATAAACCGGTAGCACAATAATTACAACTGAAGGCCTTGTTGTCAAAGAAAGCATGTCAGATCTCAATCCTTACACGTTTCAGCTATGCACATTCCAATTTTTAACCTTTCTGAATGCATAGGATATACCTAACATCATGACTGGAACACAGTAATTACTCTTTGGTAACATTTCTTTTGATAACACTATGTTTTTGGTACAAAGTTATGATTTTTTAATTTTATTTTTTATTTTTGTTAAGATGCTGTAAACAAAGGAATCAAAGTACAGAGCTGAGGCACAGTCATCTTAAATACTTATATTGATAAAATACATTAGGCTTTTGAATGTAAGCATAATTTTTCTAATAAGTACACAGATTGCATTTGTTTTTAGTGTACAAAAGCTAAATCGCTCAAAAATTAAAATTTACAATTTGTAATAAAAGAATGTATTTTAGAAAATTCAACAATTGTACATAGGGGTGGAGCCAAGATGGCCAAATAGGAACAGCTCCCAGCCTGAGCGACACAGAGGACGGGTGATTTCTGCATTTCTGTTTGAGGTACCGGTTTCATCTCACTAGGGAGTGCCAAATAGTGGGTGCAGGACAGTTGGTGAAGCGCACTGTGCGCAAGCCAAAGCAGGGCGAGGCATTGCCTCACTCGGGAATCACAAGCGGTCAGGGAGTTCCCTTTCCTAGTCAAAGAAAGGGGTAACAGACAGCACCTGGAATATCGGGTCAGTCCCACCCTAATACTGCGCTTTTCCAACGGGCCTGGAAAACGGCACACTAGGAGACTGTGTCCCGCACCTGGCTCAGAGGGTCCTATGCCCACAGAGTCTCCCTGATTGCTAGCACAGCAGTCTGAGATCAAGCTGCAAGGCGGCAGCGAGGCTGGGGGAGGGGAGCCCGCCATTGCCCAGGCTTGCTTAGGTAAACAAAGCAACCAGGAAGCTCAAACTGGGTGGAGCCCACCACAGCCCAAGGAGGCCTGCCTGCCTCTGTAGGCTCCACATCTGGGGGCAGGGCACAGACAAACAAAAAGTCAGCAGGAACCTCCACAGACTTAAATGTCCCTGTCTGACTGACAGCTTTGAAGAGAGTAGTGGTTCTCCCAGCACACAGCTGGAGATCTGAGAACGGACAGACTGCCTCCTAAAGTGGGTCCCTCACCCCCGAGCAGCCTAACTGGGAGGCACCCCCCTAGTAGGGACAGACTGACACCTCACTCGGCCGGGTACTCCTCTGAGGAAAGATTTCCAGAGGAACTATCAGACAGCTGAATTCGTGGTCTCACGAAAATCCGCTGTTCTGCAGCCACCGCTGCTGACACCCAGCCAAACAGGGTCTGGAGTGGACCTCTAGTAAACTCCAACAGACCTGCAGCTGAGGGTCCTGTCTGGTAGAAGGAAAACTAACAAACAGAAAGGACATCCACACCAAAAACCCATCTGTACATCACCATCATCAAAGACCAAAAGTAGATAAAACCACAAAGATGGGGAAAAAACAGAGCAGAAAAACTGGAAACTCTAAAAAGCAGAGCACCTCTCCTCCTCCAAAGGAACGCAGTTCCTCACCAGCAACGGAACAAAGCTGGATGGAGGATGACTTTGA
>NW_026652278.1:59816318-59847780 GCF_009828535.3 Hylobates moloch | reverse complement strand
TGCACATGTACCCTAAAACCTAAAGTATAATTAAAAAAAAAAAAAAAGAAAAAGAACTTTGAAATAGATAACTTTCAACATCTTTTCTAGCTCTTACAGTCTTGTCCATTGCCACATAATGTAGCCCTTCATTATATACTGACTGGAATTGTGCAATAAATTTTCTCATTTATTCAAAAAAAAATTATATATAGCTTGAATTTCAGCAAAGTTGAAGCATTAAAGACTATCATGTGAATTTAGTAGCATTAAATCCTGTATACTTAATAAGAAACAAATATGTTTAGAAGTCCATTATTGTTGCTTTGGACCTAAAAAGGAATAAAAAAATTAATATTTATTAAATGCCTGGAGAGAGACAGCCTAGAGAAAGACAGCAGATTTATTTCTTACTTGCTTTCACTTCAAATCTTATTTCCCTGTGACAAGAGTCTCCTCTCATCAAGTCTTTTTGGTTGAATCCTGGAGGATCAGGTTAATCTGTTCCATATTGAATAATTTCTATTCCAATGCATGATACTACACTAGCGATTATCTGGAGCAAGATAAAAAAAATCAAGTATAAAAGAAATAAATTCCTATTTTAGTAAATTTATTGTTCAGGATATTAATTTTATATCTGGAAATGGATCTGGATCACTATAAATTTCAAACATAGGTGTGAAATTAGAAAGTATACATTTATAGTAGGAATTGAGAAGGACCCCACATATATACATCAAACTACTTTTTTCCAGCTTTATTGAGATACCACTGACAAACGAATATTGTATCTATTTAAGGTGTACAAAGTGATGTTTTGATATACACATACATTGTGAAGTGATTGCCACAATCAAGCTTATTAGCAGACTCATCACCTCACATAGTTAGCATTTGTGTGTGTGTAGTGAAAAAACTTAAGTGCTACTCTCTTAGCAAAGCCCTGGTATACAATACATTATTATTTAGTTACCATGTTGTACATTAGATCTCCAGAACTTACTCATCTTATAACTGAAATTTTGTACCCTTTAACCAAAATCCCCCATTTTCTTCACAACCCTGCTCCCAGCAACCACTTTTATACTCTGCCTATGAGTTTGAGTTCTTTAGAGTCCGTATATAAGTGAGACTTATATGCAGTATTTGTTTCTCTGTGTCTGGCTTATTAGATTTAGTATAATGTTTTCCAAGTTCATCTATGTTGTGGCATATGGCAGGACTTCCTTTTCTTTTAGCTCTGAAAATATTCCATTGTGTGTATAGTTTTGTGTCACTTAACTATAGGGATATGTTCTGAGAAATGGAATATTAGGCAATATCATCTTTATATGTACATTACAGAGTGTAATCACAACAACCTAAATGGTATAGCCTACTATATACATAGGCTACATGGTATAGCATATTGCTTCTTGGCTACGAACACATACAGCATGTTACTGTACTGAATACAGCTGACAACTGTAACACAATGGTGTTTGTGTATCTACACATATTAAACATAGGATAGGTAAAGCAAAAATACAGTATAAAAGATTATAAATGGAACACCTGCATAAGGCACTTACCATGAATGGAGCTTGCAGGACTAGAAGTTGTGCTTGGTGAGTCAGTGAGTGAGTGCTCAGTGAATGTGGAGGCCTAGGACATTACTATACACTACCGTAGACTTTACAGAAACTGTACACTTAGGCTACACCCAATTTTTAATGTTATTTTTCTTCAATAATAAATTAACCTTAGGTTCTTGTAACTTGTTTACTTTATAAACTTTTTAATTTTTTGTAACTTTTTGAATCTTTTGTAATAACACTTAGCTTAAAGCATACATTGTACAGCTGTACAAAAATATTGTTTTCTTTCTTTATATCCTTATTCTATAAGTTTCCTTATATATTTTTTTTTACTTTTTAAATTTTTTACTAAAAATGAAGACACAAACAATAAATCTAGGCCTACCCAGGGTCAGGGTCATCAATATTGCTGTCTTCTACCTCCATATCTTGTCCCACTGTGAGGTTTTCAGGGACACTAACACTCAGGGAGCTGCCATTTCCTATGATCACAATGCCTTCTTCTGGGGAATACCTCCTGAAGGACCTGCCTAAAGCTGTTTAACAGTTTTTTTTTTTTAAAAGTAGGAGTATATTCTAAAATAACAATAAAATTATACTACATGAAATTTATAAGCTAGTAACATAGTTATTATTATCAAGTACCATAATCCACAGGACCACTGTCATATATGCAGTCTGTTCTTGAATGAAACATCATTGTATGGAGCATGACTGTATGTGTGTGTGTATGTAAATGTATACACATATTGCATACACACACACATATATATATACACACACATTTGTTTTTTTATCCATTCATTTGTCAACAGACACAGATTGTTTCTGTATTTTGGCTACTATGAATGATGCTGTAATGGACAAGGAAGCAGATCTCTTTGAGATACAGATTTCATTTTTTTTGGAGGGGGGATGCATACTCAGAATTGGGATTGCTAGATCATATGGTAGCTCTATTTTTAGTTTTTCAAGGAACCTCAATAGTGTTCTTCATAATAGCTATGCCAATTTACAATTCCACCAATATAATTGTTTGTGCTTATATACACACACATTTTTAAATTGTCAACATTTTCTTAAGTGAATAAGAAACTATACTGAAGGTTAGTCGGGCGAGGTGGCGGGCGCCTGTAGTCCCAGCTACTCGGGAGGCTGAGGCAGGAGAATGGCGTGAACCCCCGGGGGCGGAGCCTGCAGTGAGCCGAAATCGCGCCACTGCACTCCAGCCTGGGCGACAGCGAGACTCCGTCTCAAAAAAAAAAAAAAAAAAAAAGAAACTATATTGAAGGCATGGAGACATATTTGATGAAAGCCTATCTCAAACTCACCTGAGGAAAAAAGGTGATGTGTTCACTGATGCAATTGATTGGATAGATTTGGTAGACCTGGATTCAGAGACACAAACAATGTCATCAGAGCTCTGTCTCTCTCTTCCTGGTCAGTTCTTCTGTGGGTAGTGACCTCCACCAGGTTAAATTGTGTTCCTATTTATGTCCTCTTAGAACCTCAGAATGTGAACTTATTTGGAAACAGGGCCCTTGCAAATCTAATTAAGTTAGAATGAGGTCATGCTAATTTAGAGTTTACCCTAAATCCAGTGACTAGGGTCATTACAAGAAGAGGAGAAGACATACAGAGATACCTAGACAAGATGACCATGTAAAGAGAGAGGCAGAGGCAGAGGTTGAAATGATGCAGCTATAAGCCAAGGAAGACCAAGGATTGCTAGAAGCCTTCAGCAGCCAGGAAGTGGTAAGGAAGAATTCTTTCCTAGAGCCTTCAGAGGCCTCATGGCCCTACTGACACATTGCTTTTGGACTTCTAGTCTCCAGAGCTGTGAGATAATAAATCTGTTGTTTTAAGCCACTAAGTTTGTGGTAATTTGTGTGGCATCCCTAGGACCCTAGGAAACAAATGCACAATAATATTTTGATAATAACAATAATGTTTTTATAGTAAACATTTTGAGTGCAGTGGAAAATAGTTCCAGAGTGGCCACATATTGAGACAATGGATTATGATCCCATCTTTAACCACTCACTCTGTCCAGGAGCAGGAGTAATTCTGGTAAGGATTTGTTCCATACATGTTTCTCTGTCTCCCTTCTCTGCAGGGTAGGTTATATCCTCCTGCATAAATTGGCCTGACAGTAAAGTGGCCTTCCCTTTCTTGAGCCAGACTGGACCCAGCAATATGTATTTCCAAGAATATAATTATCCTCTAAGACAGGCTTAGCCCTATCACACCATGAGAAGTCCATACCTGGCAATAGTTAATACTGAATGTTTCTTCCCAGATTTCACTTCCATCAACTCAACAGTTAACACTTAGTAGTACCTGGAGAGATCCATATGGAGATAGAGCTGTCTGACAGAACTTATCGCCTTCATGGAAGAAAGCAGCCAAATCCAAACCTTGGTCTATCAGAGGGAGACAGAGGTAATACAGATCTCAACTTTAATGCTTCCCACCTTTTACTCTCATGCTTATGCCTTCCATTGTCCAAATCCACCTAGCATCAAGCGAGCACGTTGAGGCAGTCCATAAAAGTCAGGTGCCCACAGAGTACATAGTAGAGTAGAGAAAATGGGATTGTGAAGCTGGAGGGACAAATGGAAGGTACCCACCACAGTGGCAAAATAGCATAGGAAATGGCTGCTAGATATGGTATGCGGCAGAAATGGTAAAGTTAAATGGAAGCTTGTGTCATCAGTGTCTCTATGATTTTAGATTAAGCAAATAAGACGAACTATAGATTCAGACTTTAGGCAAGTTGACCAAAGTATACTGAAGCCATCATATGTATTTTAATTGAATAGCCTACAAAGAAGTGAAATTGTACTCCACCCAAGTCCTTCCTCTTCTGATGCCCTCACAAATTTAATTTCCAGGTGTTACTTTTATTGTCAATCTATGGTCTTTCAAACAATCTGTATCTAGGAAGCTGCTAAATTCTGCATTGTCTTAATTTAAATGCAAAGGATGGGTGGGCGATTCAGAGATCAAAAATGAGCAACCAAAAATAAAAAAAAGAAGGAAAAAAAAAAAACAAACAACCAGCCAGGATGGTATGATTGATAGTGCTTATGTACATACCAAGAAGACCAATTTACTTTCCCTGAAAAAGAACTTTTTTTAAAGTTCAAATGTCTCTGTAGCTAGTCCTATGTACTACAGCCCCTGTGCACTGAGTCCGGCTGAGATGAGTGGTAGAGCTTAGTGCACCAGCTTTGTGAGAGAAAAGTCATGTTTCATATAGTCATTTTCATATTGCCATCAAAGAGGCAAACATCTAAAGCAAGCAGCTAACGTTGTGTGGCAAAGATTTGACCAGGGCTGATCGGTCAAGTCATCTTTCTCCTTGGGGAACAGTAATGCCCTCTGTCTCCTTGGAGGGGTTCCCACTGCTTTTCACAGAGGAACAAGGGGCAGCTTTGTGAGAACAGCATTATATCCATGATCTCAGCTGAGTCAGGATGAGAAGAATAAAACAGATAACTTAGAATTGTTCAGCCAAAGAGCTTCGCCTTTAGACAACAACGAAAGATGCCTTTAAGATTGAGAGTTTCAAATCAGACTCAAAGACCTCATTTATTGAATAAACATGTATTAAGAATATATTTTACCTGCTATACCTGAAATAGCATTAATGTAACCTGAAATTACCTGTATAAGTACTACACTACTTGAAATTTCAGCAAAGAGAGATTTCTTAAAAGCTAAACTATTCCTACAAAATTACTTAGGGTTTCCTCTAGACTTAGTATCAATAAACTCAATTTTCTGTGTCATGTTAAGTTCAGAGATCGCATTGCTATTCTGGCTTCATGACGCAGTGATTATATATTTATTAAAGCAGTGCCTTGGATTACACCAAGAACGGTTTTTAATTGTACTCTAAACTGGAAAAAGAACTAAATTGTCAAGGAATTTCAACTAAATGGCTGATTTTTTAAAATCATGAAAAGGAAGTGCAGGAAAATTAGGATTAAAAAAGGGAAAACAAATAGATGTTAGAAGATTCTCTCACTTCTTTCACTCAAATTTTGGTCTGAATCTTTAAAAAGTTGTTTATTTTACTTTTCAAAGGTAATTATTCAAATACCATCTGAATTATGAAATTATATATAGTCTTATACACAAAAAAATACTTCTTTACAAGAATGTTTAATTTTACTGCACAAATATTCTTGTCTCATAAAAGTGTCCCCACAGCTACATCTACAGATGTGTTTAGGTATTTAAAACTTTAAGAATCAAAACTTAAATTTCTTGTCTATTATTTGTAATATACATTTGCCTAACAGCATTTTAAGCCCATTTCTCTAAAACACTAATAAAAATTGGATTGCATTTCAGTTTTTTTTTTTAGCTGTTTGCCTCTTTGATGCATTTCTATTCCAGTTTGGAGAACAATAGTTTCATAGCAAAATTGTTTAGGTTTAATCAAACATATTAATCAAATGACCAGCTCAAGAGTCTATATTCTGTATTTATTAAGTTATTTATTCAGGAAATACTTATTGAGGGATAAAATAGAAATCAAGACAAACAGGATGCCTCAGTTTGGGAAACATACAGTCTAGCCTGGTACTCAGGCAAATTAGAGGTCACCTATGTTAATATAGTACCATGGGAAGAAATTACATTCAGAATTTGTGTAATTTATTAGCATTTATGAAGGCCCAAATTCTCATTTCCATCTTTCAGAGTGAATGTTAATAAGGAATGTAAATATAGAGAATTGGATCCAAAAGATCTAAAGACTTGGTAGAAAAGCTAGAAACACCACAGCCCAGATACCATGAAGATCAGGCTGTCTTTTCCCACCTGCAAAATCAGAAGGGAAAAGGGTTTCTGCTCCTCTGCTCTGAACTCCATAAGGGTGAGATCCTCTTAGCTCTTTGATTGCAGAGCAGGTTCAACTTACTCCTTTTAGAGTTTTACCAGGGCAATGTGGATAGACATGGGTTTAACTTCCAGAACCACCACTTTCCTTGAGAAAGCTGCTTAATTTCTCTGCATTTTGGTCTTCTCATCAGTAAAATAGAAATAATTTTTCCTATCTTATGAGGTTGACATAGAGGTTGAAAGTGATACATGTAAAGTCCCTAAAAGGAATGTATCTGGCCACCAAATAAAAGGGGGTGGGAGGTATATAATTAGTAGTAATGTTACAGGTAGTCATCAGTGGGGCAGGAGAGGGCTCTTCCCCCCAACCCACTAGAAATATCTGGTGATGGTTAGGCAATTATCACATTGCCTCTCTAAACGTGATCAATTGGCAGCTGGCACCAGGGAGAGGCCAGTTCCTGATGGTCCACACCTGTTAACATTAAAGTGTTAATTAAAGGCAGGGCCCAGAAAGAAGCAACTTCCTGGGCATGCACACTAAGAGACAAAATGGCAAAGTATGATCTTCCCGGTACACTCCACCAGAAAAAGGAAGAAAGCCTCAGACGGGCATGGGCATGCATGCAACTCCCTAAACACACTGAGCGTGCTCAATTCCCAAGGGTAAGGAGAGCATTGTGCATGCCAAAAGCCCACCCTAAGGGAAGAATCATGGGAAAGAGGCGAGCCTATAAAGTCCCAGGATCAAGGTTAAAGGCCTCTCTTTTCTCTCTTTAACTTTCAGGCACTCACTTGGATTTCTTCCAAGGGTTCTTTCCTGCTCTAAAGCCTTTCTAATAAACTTTTACTCCTGCTCTGAAACTCACCTCGGTCTCTTTTTCTGCTTTATGCACCTCAGTCAAATTTTTTCTTCGGAGAAGGCAAGAATTGAAGTTGCTGCCGACTGCTACGAATCCGCCGCTGGTAACTCAGGGTAATTCGGGTCTCTGCCACCGGTAACAGTAACAGTAAGAGTAGCACCACAGTGACAGCTATGGTTCTGAACTAGTAGTAGAAGGTGCTTTAGAGGTACAGAAACTTAGGACAGGGAGGTTAAGTGCCTTGCCTAAGAAAGAATGGTGGCAGAGTTAGCCTTAAATATGACATTCTTGAATCTAACCCCAGGCCTTCTCCCACAGTATTATTATACTTTTCTTCTCTTAAACAATTGTGGTTCTAGAAACAATTTTTGATAAGCATTATTAGTAAAACAAACAGAACAACATTCAATGATTTCGCCCATCTTAATAAACAATTTAAATCACCACATGCCCGGAAACACTCAGGCAGTCATTAGACAGGAAAACAGAACTAGCAAAACATCAACTGCAAACAATCGATCTATTATTTATACAGAAACAACAGTACAGATTATTTAAAATCCCTGGTGTATCAAACAGTCTTTGAAATGTGAAAAAATAAAAAAACAAGAAAAAAAACTTCAGCAGGTCACTCTAAACTATTGGAATTGTAACGACATTGGCTTATTTCATATAATGAGACTGCAGCATTATTAAAGGAAAAGTTTCATTTTAGCAGTGCCATTACATTGCACTTTCTAGTTTTAGCAGCACTCAGTAAGAAAATGGCTAGTAATATCCATGCTGAGTATCCCCCCAAATGTATTTAATTTGCATTAAGCAAAGAACACTATAGCAAATGCTAAGGAACCTTTCTCTCTGTTTCTTTCCCTTCCTACAGCCATCACCCAGGTTCCAACCCTCATTATCTTGCATTTCACTGTTAAAATAATCTGCTCTCTTGTCTCTTCCCCTTCATGATTCCCCTTCCAATCTACGCCCACACTCTCCTTTCAGGGGAGTTGTCCTGAATCATTGCTCTGAATATGTCTCAGCGCTATGCACAGACTGCAGTGCCTCCCCAGACCCTAAACACCTGAACCTAAAATGTAAGGTTCATTGGATCTCCCCCAACCCAGGAGCAATAATTCCTACAAAAGCTTACATATCACGGCCCAAACAAATCTATTAGTTGCTTCTTAAATATACACTGAACATTCTCATTTCCACAATTTTAAAAAGAATTGTAGTTACCTCAACTGTTTCCACTCTAGGCCCATTTCTAAAATTAGAAATCTTGTGCCTGGGTGTGGTGGCTCACACCTATAATCCCAGCACTTTGGGATGCCAAAGCAGGTGGATCACATAAGCCCAGGAGTTCACGACCAGCCTAGGCAACATAGAGAGACTTCATCTCTACCGTAAAGAAATAAATAAATGATTAATTTAAAAAAATTAGAAATCTTACACAACACCACAACATATTATCATCTAAACACAAGACCTAGCCAAGTGCAGTGGCTCATGCCTGTAATCCCAGCACTCTGGGAGGCCGAGGCGGGCGGAACATGAGGTCAGAAGATCGAGACCATCCTGGCTAACACGGTGAAAACCTGGCTCTACTAAAAATACAAAAAAAGTTAGCTGGGCGTGGTGGCGGTGCCTGTAGTCCCAGCTACTCAGGAGGCTGAGGCAGGAGAATGGCGTGAACCCAGGAGGCAGAGCTTGCAAGTGAGCTGAGATCATGCCACTGCGCTCCAGCCCGGGCCACAGAACGAGACTCCATCTCAAAAAAAAAAATTAAAATTAAAAAATAAAAACACAAGACCTTAAGTTGTTGATAGGGAGATTATTAAATTATGGGACACCAGTCTATCTGACAGCACATTGCTCAATTTTTCAAAATGCATTACAAAACTATTTAACAATAATACTAATGACACATTATTTTAGAATAATTTTTAAATTGGACATGTAATACAGTTTACAATTATACAAAAATACATTTTCTATGCATATATAAGGGAAAGTTTTATTCAAAATAAATGTGTTTAAATGTTAACAGTGAGCTCTCCAAGATGATGGAATTATAGACAATGTTTTATTTTGTCCAGTATAAAGGTTTATGGTTTGTTTTCTTTTTTTCAAATTTTCTATACCAACCACATACCATTAGCAATTTCATAATATAATTTAAAACTTCTCATTTTTTAAAGTCTGCTCACCTATTAATTCCAGTCTAAATAATCCTGGCTTCATAAAGCCTTCAATTATGGCCAAACTAGATTAAATGTTTGAGGCATCAACATATTAAAACCTCACTCACCACTCTCCCTTGTGTATTTTGGACATCCATTAAAGAAGTATCTCACATAATGGCAGTTACAAGCTCAAATTATTTTTAATAACCTGGTACTCTCCTACCTGCCAACCCCCTAAACTAATATTATCTTAAAAGTGATTATTTAATTCTAATCCCTTTAAAACACATTTCATTTAAAATAGGAAGTGTTCATCACTTTTGTTCCACTATACAGGCATAATTTAGAAACTGTGTTTTGACCATAAAACTATGAAAATAATGTCCACTTATTAAAAGTTTTAAGTTCATAAGATGAAATCATTAATGTCTAAATGATAATGTGAGTGAAATACATAAATGAAAAAAACATCTCTTGGGTTCCTGTTATATATTACGCCATCCATTTCTCAATTAATCCTTGGATAATTAAAATCATCAATAAGTTGTTCTCTAATGTTAGATAATAACTATGACTTTAGTTCATAGTCCTGGAATAGATGTTGAAAATAGGACCTGATGAAATGTGTATTTATTTGCCTGTGATTCTAGTACCCCTTTCCTCGGAGCAAATACTTATTTCAGGACCACAAATTAGTCTATTTGTTAAGTTATCATTATTTGTTCAGGCTAGGCAGTCAGCAGGCTAAAATTGTTTCTTTAGGGCTTACATGGCCTAATACTTCAAGCTACCATGCTTATTTGGGAGAAAAGTACTAGATTTATTATAAAATAATGTCTCCAATACATAATACTAATTTGTTTTTCCCATTTTCATGAATACCACAGCTGTAGAGTGTCAATGCCATTACCTTCTTCTAAACCAGAGTATTTCAAGAAACTCTAGTTTTGTATTGGAAGAATATCTGATATTATGCCCAAATTTCATTTATCTTTCTACAAAGATACATAGAAGAGGGAGGATGGTGGTCAGGAGGGCATTAATATTAAACATATTCTAGGTACCAGGTACTTTACATAATTTAGTTCATCTAACTGTCAATTAATCATCATAAACAAGCCATGAATAATGCATTTTTTTTTCTATTTTGTATCTAAAGAAACCAAGTCTGTGAGAGGTTAAATAAATGTGCTAGATCGCATAATTACAGACTGACAGCCAGGATTTAATTTCTAAAGCTAATGTTTTTGCCAGCATAGTGTAATAATGTTTTGATTTGTCAAGGAAGGATATGAAAGAGGGAGAGACAGAGACAGAGAGCAATATCTAACATCACTTTTTGGATATCTATTGGATACCTCGAATTAACATATCTGAAAGAAAGCTTTTGATTTCACCCTTCTCCATCAAAAAGCCTTTTCCCTCCATCTTTATCACCTCTGTTAACATTAATACCCACCACTCAATTGGTCAGGCCAGCAACCAAGGGGCTGATGTTGATTTCTTCGTTTCCTCACATACTGCCCATTGAATCCATAAAAAATTTTGTCAACTCCACCTCCAGATCTTTCTAATGTCTTTGGATAGTTCTTAAACGTTGTTATACATGTGATTTTTAAAAAATCTGTTAGTGTTATTTAAAAGCAAGCTGATTTTCCAATTAGTAATTTAATACCGTAATAATTGAGACATCTGGCTATATAGAGACAGCTTAGGTCCCAACAGAGCCTCAGCAGACTGGAGGTTAAACTCCCTTTGCATCTTATAAAAAGTACAGTAATAGAACCTCTGCTTCTGCTTTCTGTTCTGAGATAAGAAGCCACTTTGTGAGAAGACCTTAGAAGGTGGTCCAAATAGAAGAGCTAGAGGAAAACAGTGATTGGACCCTAAAGAGGCAGTCAAAGTCCAAAAGGCATAGGATAAAGGTTCAGGAAACATCTGGCCTCATACCAAGAAGAGGAGCTACAATGAGAAAGCAGTGGCTTTTCCTGTTGTGCCCATGTAAGTGTAATGTTGCAAATACAGGAAGGAGGGAGGGTCTTTAATGAGGAATAAGTGATAACTGAAAACAAGGTGCAAATTCTAGATGGAGACTAGTGCTGTGGACTGTATAATTTATCACTTGGCTTCTGTATATCCTAAGACAAGCTTGTGTATAAATAAGTCCTGATATATCGGGAAAAGAAAATTCACTCAACCACAATGCACATGTGTGTGTGTGCAGCTGAAATATACTGGTTTGGGTATGTATTTGTATGTATTAAGAAATTATATTTATTATTAAATATACAATGTTAAATATATTATATATCACTACAGACTATGAAAATAAATTTTCCTCTTCTTTTCAGGTCTTTAAAGCCCAACTCAAAATGTAACTCAAAAGTTAATTTCTGCCCACCCTGGCTCGGTACAGCACGTCTTTATGCCTCTGTTGTAATAATTACCATGCTGTATTACAATTATTTGCTACAGGCTTTTCTCCCTCACTAAAATGTTAGTATTTGATGGGAGGAATTTGCAGGACCTAGCAAATTGCTTGCTTTGCAATACATAATGAACTAATGATGAATAAATGAAATAATAAATGAGTGAATTTTGTTTTCAGAAATGTATTAAAAAGTATATTGGTTTTATTCGGAAAGCTTGCCATGCATAAGAAGGACTGAATCCATGAAACAAGTTTGACAGTCATCAGCATCAATCATTGGCATAGCCTTAGAATTTGCCTAAGAGTGGGTTCAACATAAACCATCATTTTGAAGCATCAGGTGATTTAAATCTAACATCAATGAAATGTGCATATAATTCTAAACAAGAGAAAAGTAAATAGGAGAGATGACTGCATTGCCGAATGACAAGCTCGGGGAGATTGGCAGATATAATGAGATGAGATTTAACACATACACTTCAGGATAAGTTACCTGGGGAAAAATCAGTAGCAGCTGAGATATAAAATGGAAACCCATTCTCCCATTGCAAATAAATAATGTTTCAAAAGAGTCTGGTTATACTGGATAACTTGTATATGAGATCACTTTGTAATGCAGATGCTAAAAAGCCAATTGCCTTCCCAAGAGAATGAACATAATGGATCATTTCAACCAGATACACACACACACACACACACACACACACACACACACACACACAGGAGAGAAAGTGCCTTCAACAGCTTTAGTAATCACCTTGATTCTACTGTCGGTAATTGGAGCCCTCTCAATACAAAAAGAACACCTTAAAGTTTAAGGAAAGGCAATAAATATCATGAAATGAATCAGAGCCTATTTAATTTGGAAAACCTTGAAAAGGCTCAGAAAGAAGGTCATTCTGCCGAGTCCAATACAATCAGCCTCTGGCTGCCAGACAATAAGAATTATTACTAACATATACTGAATCCTTTCTCTGGGCCAGGATTTACCAAGTACTTTAGATGCATAATCAGACTTAATTCCCACTGCAGGTTCAAGTCATTGCTACTTGACATTGTATCCATTTTACAGATAAGGAAAATAAGACTGAGAGACATCAGGTCAATTGCATGTGGTCTTAAAGCAATGAAGTGACAGCACCAAGATTTGTACACTAGTCTCTCAGAATCCTAGGCTGCGATCTTCATCACTCTGCAGTGCTTTCAGTATGCCACTCCGCTATTGACGAAACTGTAAGTCTATTTTTTGTCTGATTTCTACAGTTCTCCATTAAATAAAGATGACATCTCCTTTCTCTTCACTCTGATCTCTTACCCTTCTTCAACCATTTCTCTCCCTTGAATTCAGAACTTTCCAACAAATTAGGTTAAATCCTGTCTATGAACCTTTGCTGTGATGTAACTCATCTCAAAAAACTCTCTCCACCTGGCCAACTCTTTCAATCCTCTCCATCAGCACTCAACTTTCTCAGAGAACTTTAGATTATATCCTGTTTTTGAAATTATATTCAATTGTTGTGCACACGTTAACGTTTATTATACTGCTGCTAACACTAACATTTACTGCCTTCACCAAATTCATAATCTAGCACACACATACCATTCATAAACTTGGTTTGGTTGTGAAAAGACAGACATTTAGGGAGATAAAAATGATGTAGAAATATTTCCAAAGTTCAGCATCCAAAAAGAATGCTACTATTCACATGCAAGAGACTGTGAACCTTCAGTTTTCTGTTCAAAGTAACTAGAACAAAGACCAGAAAACAAATCTGTGTGTGTGAAAAGAAAAGTGCTAGATCTACTAAGCCCAGCTTTAAAATGTACTGACATTTGATGCTCAGAAATTATCCACTTAAACTCTCAGCAACAGCAATGAGAGAGCACTGTTTTGCCAGACAGGATTCCCAGGTTATCAATGTTGTCCATCTGTTTCTGGTTCTATGTGGTAAAACTCTGGGTACTACACTCAGAAATTTATTGTTACTTCCACATCTGGGATATGAGATATCAGATTGTGAAAAGGACATGAGGATTGAATAAATCACAATGTAATGACCTCAGCTCTGAAGGTATGCCTACCTGGAGGACAGCCTGCTGTTTGGAGTAATAATACAAGAGCCTAAAAACAGCTGAATGTTAGTGCATTTTACCATTGTAATTCCATGGAAAGAAAAATGATGATGAAGCCATCAGCTATCCTGTACCATACACATTCCATTGCTATTGAAAAATGTCCCACATCTGTGTCTTAATGCAGGCATCTGCTTCAAATTACCCTCTGATGAGCTCTGCAGCTCTTGCCTAATTGGACACTATCAAAATGACATGGCTGTTACTGCTCAGCTTCCAGTTGCCCTTTATGCAGCAGTCTGGGCTCATGATGAATCTTCATCTTCACATGAAAGAGTCTTATTTTTAACAGAAATTCTAAATGTAGTATTAGTCCATTCTGGCACTGCTGTAACGAAATACCTGAAAGTGGGTAATTTATAAAGAAAAGAGCTTTAATTGGCTCATGATTTTGCAGGCTGTACAGGAAGCATAGCGGCTTCTGCTTTTGTGGAGCCCTCAGGAAACTTAAAATAAGGGCGGAAGGCTAAGGATAAGCAGGCACATCTCACATGGCTGGAGCAGGAGGAAGGTGGGGTGGGAGGGGGCCACTTTCAAACAAGCAGATGTCAAGAGAACTCACTATCCTGAGAACAGCACTAAGGGAGAAATCTGCCCCCAGGATTCAATCACCTTCCACGAGGTCCCCCTCCAACACTGGGGATTGCAATTCAACATGAGATTTTTGGCAGGGACACAAACTCAAACAATATCAGTAGTATATTCCAATAATTCAAAATATCTTGTGTAGCAATCAAATTATTAGTTCTCTCCTAATAGTGCCTTTTAACTGAGTTTTTTGTTTGTTTGTTTGTTTTGTTTTGTTTTGTGAGACAGGGTCTCACTCTGTTGCCCAGGCTGGAGTGCAGTGGCGCCATCTCGGCTCACTGCAACCTCCGCCTCCCGGGTTCACAACATTCTCCTGCCTCAGCCTCCTTAGTAGCTGGGAATACAGGCAACCGCCACCACGCCCGGCTAATTTTCTTGTATTTTTAGTAGAGGCGGGGTTTCACCATGTTAGCCAAGATAGTTTCAATCTCCTGACCTCGTGATCCACCCTCCTCAGCCTCCCAAAGTGCTGGGATTACAGGCGTGAGCCACCGCACCCGGCCTTAACTGAGATATTTTTAAATGCAGTGTTCTAGAAGCAGTTGGAAACAAAACAAACGGAAATTCAATCCATCCAGACCTTTAGAGATCAGAGTTTTAGAGAGAGCAGAAATGTTTTTAAAAAAACAGATAATGAAATTGAGGATCAGGCAAAACAGTTCTCTTAAGGTCAGAGGTTAAACGTGGCAGAATTCTGACAGGAAACATTCTGCTCCCTAGCACTACCCCTCCACTCCCTCAGTTATTATTGTCACCAGTTAAGAAGCATCTGGTAAAGTCAGCACAGCAACGTCAAAGGGAAGTTGAGTCCATGCATTGCCTTTCCTTTGTTCTTGATAAAACCTGACACAATATCAAGACATCAATGAACACTGTTGTCACAGAACATCCAGAGTCAAGGTACACGGCCTTGAGGAAAGAAACAGAAAATTCAAGCATGACAGCCAAAGGCAAAGTCTGTTGTAGAGTTAATACATGGCAAGTCTAAGGAGTGGGCACAGCAGTATTTTTGTAAGATGAGCCTCACCAATAAGATGAGGGCAGAGTTTGAACCATAAGGACAATGTTTCGGTATTAATGATGCCTAATTTTAAAAATAAAAAGATATTACCAAGGTGTAATTTATTTAAATTTCTTGCACTAGGAAAAATATGGGAGGCTATATTATATAGCAAATCTATTTTGTTGATGTTCTTAAATTTTGCAACACACAAAAACAGCAAAATTTCATCTCTGAAATATTTCTTAAAATATATAGTATATAGGTTATGAATAATATGAATGTATTTCATGATAAAATTAATTATTACTTCTGTGAATCAACTGTAGCACTGATTTTCATATTTTGGTGAATAACATTACCATCAATTCAAATTTCCAAATGAGATTCAAAATCATCTTCATCTTCTCCCATGCCTTAAATTCCTCACCCTCTCTTTAAATCTTATTGCTATACTTTTGCTCCACTTGTCTACCCACAACCTTTGCTTTAATTCAGTCTCATTTTATCAAAAGATTGAACAATCAGCCATAGAAGTGGCGTAAATGTCCACCTGCTTCCACCGTATTTTCTCCAACCCCCAGTTTCTCCTCTGCATGGCATCAATAGTATACTTTTCAAATACAAAGCCACTCATGTTATGCCTTTGCTTCAGAACCTTCAATATCTTCCTTCCTAGTACTTAAAGAAACCCTCAAAATACTTTGAATGGCCCACACAGCTATTAAATTCTGGTCACAACCCAGTCTTTTAACCTCATCTCCAGGCTACTTCACATGTTCTATCCCTTAAACTACACCAAACTCCCAGCAGCATTCCAACACACTTATACCTTGGCTAATTATTTTTCTGCTCATTGAACTTACTAACTTATCCACCTGATAAACTTTTACTCAACCTTAATGAACTGACTTAAATATCCATTCTTCTATGGAGACATCTTGACTCTCCAAGGCATAATGCCCCATTTTTTGAATGCCTCCATTATTTTACCTATAAATCTACTATGACCTTTGTTACATTACATTAATGTGTACTTAAATGTATTTTTCTCATTTATTGTTCAGAATTGCTAGCAGGCAGGGACTAGGTCTGCTTCTCTTTTTATCCCCAGTATCTAGCACATCTCAGATGCTTGCATTGTTCAATAATTAATTAATTTTTCTGCTTAATATTTTATGTCATTCTCAATAGTCACAGTGATTGGTTGTAATCTTTACTCCAAAACTGTTAGGTATTTATAATATTAATTCTATGATGAATTCTTCATAGAAACCTTTAATAGAGTAGAAATTTCTAGGAGAATAAAAACAGAGAAATGTCA
Source organism: Hylobates moloch (assembly GCF_009828535.3). Classification (NCBI taxonomy): domain Eukaryota; kingdom Metazoa; phylum Chordata; class Mammalia; order Primates; family Hylobatidae; genus Hylobates; species Hylobates moloch. The sequence goes on along the minus strand of NW_026652278.1, from coordinate 59,830,848 downwards.
TTGGATTTGGCAAGGTGGTCATTGATAACATTTGCAGGAATAATTCCAGTAGAATTGAAGAGAAATCTTAGAGGTGTTGACGAATAAAAATGAATATAACTATAACTAGTATTTTTAACACTTTGTAAGACTCTTCTCAGTGCTTTATATACTTTATTCATAAAACCTGTGAAGAGGCAAGACTCTGTCAAGTGGTAATGGTTTTAGGCACATATACATATGCCCAAAATTATCAAATTGTAGTTTTACATATGTGCAGTTAGTTCTATGTTTGTTATAAAGCTCAACAAAGCTGCTAAAAAATAAATCCGTATGGAAGTTGTCCTGATAGTCTCCATTTGGCAGATAAAAATGAGGCACAGAAAGATTAAGGGGGTTACCTAAATTCCCTTACTCAGCTGCAGATGAGTGTTAAACCCAATTGCTCTAACTTTAGAACCTGTGTGGGTCTGTTCCCTACTTTGCTATAACAGAAAACTCTCAGTTACTCTAGAAGTTCTGCTATAAAGGAAAGAGATGGATGCCCAGGAAGGGAGCCGCAGAAACTCAGCAGGTTCAAGCAAACATTTGTTTTTCTTCTGAGTAAAATTTATACCTATTTGAGGTCAGAAAAAGGGAGGGAATTGCTAAATTAAAATTGCGCAATACACTTACGTGCTTGCTTTAAATTATTTTATGTCTAATCACCTAGTTACAACTTTAAAGCTTCCTGTTATGGCCCTAAGCATAAAAAATTCCAATACCATTCATGCCTCAGGCAATATGCCACTTGGGTCAATAGTGGAAAATAAGGTAAAGAGAAGCCCCAGGACAAAAAAAGGCAGGAAAATTGAATAGAGAGCCTCCAACCCACATCCTAAGGTCAGGAGCTAAGAAGCACCTGCTGACAGCAGAATCTGCCTTTCAGGTAGAGGAACACATTTGGGAAATTCTTTAAACTGACCCTACAGGGCAAAGAGTGTGAGGGGAGATAGACTGCCCTTTGATCTCCACTTTCTGAGAGAAAAGTTGTCAAAAAGTACAGTGGCATCTGTCCTTCATGAAGGCAGAGCTCTAAACCCAGCACACAAAGCAAAGGTACCCCTAAATGTCACTTAGATTCTGCAGAGATGCACTATGCATGATTTTATGCTTCCAGTCTTGAAAGTTATCATTTTGTATATGAGCTTTCAGGATCCAAAATTTCTAAGGTGCAAAATAAAAGTCTGTAGACACAGTCCTAGGCATTTATACTATTCTGCCTTTCTGATAACTAAGAAAGGCCAAGCAATGTGTAAGGAATAGGTGAAAATTTTACAACATTCCTGTGTGCCTGAAGGGTTTTTACACCTCTCACTTTTAATTCTAGGTTTTGATTGCCTTGATGCCTACAGTGTTGTGAGTTACATAAAATGGTGGAGTTAAGCCATTTCTAAGTTAACTTGTAATGAGAATCTGCCATATATATTTAGCTTGTAGTGTATGTAAAGTATGTAGTATATAAAATCAATATACTGAGAACAACGTAGACTTTAGAAAGAATGAGATAATGTAATCACTTCAGATATCTAAATGGGAGACTGAAATTATATATTATAGGGTGAAAGAGATACAGAATGTCTTTCTTATTTATCAAGTCTCAGGACATCACCTCAATATTTATGAGCTCAGGATCAGTGGTACTGCAATGTGCCATTCTCTCTTCCATGCAGAGTAATTGCTGGGATAAATCATTATTACAAAATTTAGGTAATTATATTTTCATTTTTCTATATAATATATATGTATATGTATGTCTATTTTAAATATAACTACATACTTATCATAGATTCCATGTCAACATTGTAAAATTTACTCCTTGTGAAACGATAAATAGGATAAATTATACCCAGATTTATTAATAGTACCCCATTCTTCTATTTCTACACATCTAAGGATTTTTAAGTCTCAACAGGTTGCTGAATGATTTCATGAAGAAAATAATTGTGATCTTTTCCTTCTTCACATTTATTACCACATATAATTATGAACTACAGTTACTGCATTAAATGTGTTTAAATCAGTATGTAATTAAGTATTTCAAGTATGTATGTTATTAAGTGAAATTATTTTCTCTGAGTATAATTTTAGGTGACCTTATAATATTACAGTCCACGCTTTTTTTCAGAATGGGTCCTGGTTAAATTAACCACAGTGATTTTCAGCATTGTGATTTTAGAGAGCATGTATGCTAAGAAACACAGGGAAGGAAATTGATATTTATAAAATATTATTTCAAAGGGAATGTGTAACCTAACTCCCAATTGGCAAAGTGTTGTGCCTTTTATCTACTCTGTTTTAAATGTATAAGGAAACTTCATTGACATATGATTTATTCACTGAAACATTGCCCTACAAATTATGACACTGTGTTTGAGGCACTTGGGTGGTCCTAGGTGATCTGTTTTTCCAGGGGTGACTTCTCCTTTTCAGTGTTGATTTGCTTCAAAGATGAGTCTTAGCATCTGAAGTTCAGGTAGTTTATTCTGGCAATGCTTTTAAAAGATAAACCGCCACAGCAGGCCGGTAGCATGGGTCAGATACAGTCAGGGCCAGATGACAACCTGATAAGAGACTATTCTCAGAGTTTGGGGGATTCTTCCCCCTTTCTTATACCTGTAGTCAGTCTGGGTCAACTACCAGGGGTTTATTTCATAAAAGGAGTTCAAGCTATTTTTATTAAGGATAAGCTTTGCTTTAAGGTTTATGAGAGTTCATCAGTACTAAGGTAATCTTGTCTCCTGGAAATCTCTGAGCCAGGGTTGGAAACACTTGGGCTAGGTTGCATCATATTGCTAAGTAACACTTAGCGTTAGCCGTGTGAGATGTCTGGGTGAGCCTTATGGCCATCACTAATCCAACAGACACTGTCTGTCTCTTAGAGTATACTACAAGATACACTCCACTTCTTAACTCATTTCCACTGGGAAAGAAAGGCCAGGAAGAGCACAGCATGACTTTTTACTGCATCATCTCCTGCCTCAACCCTGCTTCTTCTTGTAACCCATGAATATTTTCTTAGTGGTAACATCTCCCTACATCTGAAATCACCTTTGCCCTCTCCCTCTCATACCATCATTCGCCTCCCACCCTCACATATACAGTCACTAATTACAACTCACACTTCAGATACTTTGTTCTGTTCTCACTGGGACTCTCTGTTTCTTCTGCATCAGTCTTTCTTGTATTCGTGTCCTAATGGGGTTTTCTGCCCAGTCTTTCTTCCAGTCCAGTTTGAACCACTATCAGATCAATCTCAATAAGGCACAGCTCCAACCAGCCAACCAAAAGCATCTGTTACTCTCCCTACTGTTGTTCTTCACATTTAATGGAAACAAAGAGTAGAAATATTATGACATGTTCCCTTACCAAAAAGCTATAAAGTAGAATTGAAAAGAATGATGTAGAAGGCCACTATATTTTTAAACAAAAACCACAAATTATAAAATTGTGTGTGTTTGTGAAAACATACTTTTAAAAGTCTGTTGGAAATGTTTGTCTTTTCGGTAGAAGGAATTACTCTGGACTCATTTTCCAGAGTAAATCTGGAAATATCTTCACATATATCTATATACACATATGTAAATATTTGAATTCCCCCTGTAAAATATATTAATTTTATATTTAAAACTGTGATTTAGAAATTTAAAAATTTCTTTAAACAATTCCTTCTTTATACATATGATCAAGAGTATAATAATATGACATTTAGAACATAACCATATTAGATTATCACATATTAGAAAATGTTGACGTATACAGTACTTTACTCAGAACAAAATTAAATATGTAAACAACGTCAGACAGAAAAATAATGGAAACTGTGAAACACATGCGAAGACTGACCCAGGAATCTGATAGATCGTTGTGGATTGGTCCAAAACTGTGGCAGTGGAGATAAGAAAGACATGGAGAGAGACTAGATAATATTTCTTAGAGTTAGAGCTGATCAGAGGTGATGATGAATTGAAGTGGGAGGTAGGAGAGAGAAACGTCAAGGATTACTCCTAGTGAGAGGTGACAGCAGCATGCTGAGGGCAGTCCTCACAGCCCTCGCTCGCTCTCGGCACCTCCTCTGCCTGGGCTCCCACTTTGGTGGCACTTGAGGAGCCCTTCAGCCCACCGCTGCACTGTGGGAGCCCCTTTCTGGCCTGGCCAAGGCGGGAGCCGGCTCCCTCAGCTTGCAGGGAGTGTGGAGGGAGAGGCGCGAGCGGGAACCGGGGCTGCGGGCGGCGCTTGCGGGCCAGCTGGAGTTCCGGGTGGGCGTGGGCTTGGCGGGCCCCTCACTCAGAGCAGCCAGCCGGCCCTGCCGGCCGCGGGCAATGAGGGGCTTAGCACCCAGGCCAGCGGCTGCGGAGGGTGTACTGCGTCCCCCAGCAGTGCCAGCCCACCAGCGCTGCGCTCAATTTCTCACCGGACCTTAGCTGCCTTCCCGCGGGGCAGGGCTCGGGACCTGCAGCCCGCCATGCCTGAGCCTCCCACCCCCTCCATGGGCTCCTGTGCCGCGCGAGCCTCCCGGAGGAGCGCCACCCCCTGCTCCACAGCACCCAGTCCCTTCCACCACCCAAGGGCTGAGGAGTGCGAGCGCACGGCGCGGGACTGGTGGGCAGCTCTACCTGCAGCCGCGGTCGGGGATCCACTGGGTGAAGCCAGCTGGGCTCCTGAGTCTGGTGGAGACGTGGAGAACCTTTATGTCTAGCTCAGGGATTGTAAACACACCAATCAGCACCCTGTGTCTAGCTCGAGGTTTGTGGATGCACCAAGCGACACTCTGTGTCTGGCTGTTCCGGTGGGGCCTTGGAGAACCTTTGTGCCCGTACTCTGTAGCTAACTGATCTGATGAGGATGTGGAGAACTTTTATATCTAGCTCAGGGATGGTAAACGCACCAATCAGCACCCTGTCAAAACAGACCACTGGGCTCTACCAATCAGCAGGACGTGGGTGGGGCCAGATAAGAGAATAAAAGCAGGCTGCTCGTGCCATTAGTGGCAACCCGCGCGGGTCCTCTTCAACGTTGTGGCAGCTTTGTTTTTTCGGTCCTTGCAATAACTGTTGCTACTGCCCACTCTTTGGGTCCACACTGCATTTATGAGCTGTAACACTCACCGCGAAGGTCTGCAGTTTCTTCACTCCTGAAGCCAGCGAGACCAGGAGCCCACCGGCAGGAACGAACGACTCCACACGCGCGGCCTTAAGAGCTGTAACACTCACCACAAAGGTCTGTAGCTTCACTCCTGAAGCCACTGAGACCACAAGCCCACTGGGAGGAACGAACAACTCCAGACGCGTAGTCTTAAGAGCTGTAACACTCACCACGAAGGTCTGCAGCTTCACTCCTGAAGCCAGCGAGACCACAAGCCCATCCGGAGGAACGAACAACTCCAGCTGCGCCGCCTTAAGAATTGTTAACACACACTGCGAGGGTCCGCGGCTTCATTCTCGAAGTCAGTGAGACTAAGAACCCACCAATTTCGGACACACTGGCTTTACAAAATGAAAAACCAGGTAGGTGGAAATGTTTTTTCTTGAGATGGGAAATACTGGCAGTAACAATAAGAGAGAAGGTAGAAGGGCTGAGAGATGTCTTAGAGACCTCCAAAAGGAAATGTCATGTACACAGTTTAATCTATGTGCCTGGAGATGAAAAGAGAGAACAGGAATAGAAATAAATGTGGAAACAGTCCCATCTAGATGTTATTTAAAACCCTCCTTGCAAATGAGATAAACTAGAAAATATGTCTAGATGGAGAAAGGAGGCCAATATTAAGATTTGAGAGAGGAAAAAAAGAGCCAGTAAAGAAAAGTGAAATTGAGAAGTCAGGTAGATGGAAAGAAATTAGGAAAGCATGCAGTCTCAGAGAGGTGGACTTTTTTTCTTTTTGTTTTTCCTTTTCTTTTTGGTAGAACATCAACTGTATCTAGTGTTGCTGAGTAGAGAGAATAATGATTGAAAGGTACTCATTCAGTTTCATTTCTGACAGTGTGGTAGACTAAGTTCCTGAAAATCCTCACACTAAGGATCACCAAGAAATGCTACATAAAATACAGCAAACATTGAGCTCATAAGAAAGTGAGGAAAGACTTAAAGAGCAAAATTCAAGGAAGAAGATGCAAACCAGAGTAGAAGATGGGTGCTGAAGAAAGCTGCCTTGAAGGAACTAGCTAGCTCAGTAACCCAGAGCTTTCAGGGGACCATGCAAGATGGGAGAGCTGGAACTGAAACCCTGGAAGGGCAATAGCTTTGTTGAAGTAAAAAAAAGTATGCATGAAAAAGATGTTTCTCTAGGAAAAGTGAGGTTATAATGGAAAGTTCTGTCTCAGCTAGGCTACAGGGAGGTGACAATGGTTTCCTCTGAGCATCTGTGACCAATGAACTGGACCCCCTTTCATATCTGATTTGTATTTAGAATATCTTCAGGGAAATGCAAACTGATATACTAACTTAAACGGTTGGTTTGCAGCCTGTAAAAAGTCATTTTACTGCTCATCCACTTCTGTTTTCCCCATAAGACATTTTGTATTTCATCAAAAAAAAGATAGCTTCTAGAAATTGCTTAACCCAGAATGACTCCTTTCCCATCAAGTTTCATCCCCATCCCTCTGTTCCACACACACACAGACACACACATTCAACCAGACTGACACTACCTTGCCCACTGCCTATGTCTGACACTATCACATTTTTCTTTTTTGAAAAGATAGAGCTATTTTTAATGCTCATGGTAATAATAATCATATCTTAATAAGTACATGGGCTATAAGATCCTTTTGAGCTGAAACAAGGTCAGATTGTAAAACAAATGGATCTTTAATTTTGTGATGTTAAGACAAAAAGGATCTCAGAGATGGGCAAAGAAAAAAAACTACAGTCATCCCTTGGTATATGTGGGGGACTGGTTCCAGGACTCCCTGTCCCCCACAACATATACCAAAATCGACACATACTCAGGTCCCACTGTCAGCCCTGCAAAAGCCACATATGCAAAAAGTTGGCCCTTTGTATCCTCAGATTTCACATCCCACAAATGTCATATTTTCAATCCCATTTGGTTGAAAAATAGCCCCATATAAGTAGACCAGTACAACTCAAACCCCTGTTTATAGGTCAACTGTATGTACATGAAATGATTTAAATAGCCACAAAACATTTGTTAAACACATCTAGATCCCAGAGTAAAGGATATCAAACTCCAAGGAGCAGAAGTTTCTGAACAGAAATATAAGCTGAACTGATAATGATTAAAGTGCGAATTATTCTTTATTCTCTTTTACTATTTTCCATGATCTAAGTAGTTATGTGGCATGTTGCTTCTCTTATAAAAGAAAAATTTCTAAAAAAAATAAAAGAAAAAATTGATTTCATGATGTGCACATGAACATGAGGCTTTACCACTGACCACCCAGGAGAGAGACTCATTCTGAATTCTTTGGCAGTTCCTTATCTCTGCTTTGCAGTCCTTAGGCCCAAGGCTACCCTCCTTTAAAGTAGAGAAACTACCACATAATTTTTCTGAAAGTCAGTCTTGCCTTATTGTGTGTATATTTAGATAAGCATGCATATTCACAGACAGCTTTATAGTTTTTCAATTTACTTAGCATTTTTTTTAAATTTCTATAATTAAAAGGAAAAATACCTGCTTAAACACTGTGGTTAGGCAGTTATGTGGATGGCCCCACTTTTGCTGACTCTTCTCCCTACTATCAATTGTTTTGAAAGGCATTCAAGCTTTTTAAAAATATTTTAGATCTTTTGTTTAGTTGCCTGAAACAATTAAGTAAGAATCTGAAACATTTTAGCAAACAAATATTATGACGGGAAAGAAGAGCAGAATCTAAAGTGACTCAGACACAGAAACCTTATGGCCCAAGAATCGTTCAGGATATGTGCTGACAATGCATTTTGTTACTTAAAATGTCAAAGAAATAACGTTAAATGAAAAAAAAAGAAGTACATAAAAACTCAAATATGCCATGAGCTCAAAAAATGGACTTTGTTTGGAATCAAAGCAACCAATATTTTCAAATAAGTATGTTTGGGATCACCTTTGGGGTAGTCTGGTCCTGAAGTGCGTCCTGAATCATTCATAATGGACTCTCCATATTCACTTGCAAGACCCTGCCTGATTTCTCTCTGCAGATCGTATTGCTGAATTCTGACTTGTTTTTAAATTGATGGGAAAATTGTCCAAGACTTGGGAACAGGAAAAAGAGACGATTCAGCATTATCTAGCAGACATTCTGGGAATTATCCTATTGGGAGAGGGGGTAGGAACATATGATGAGATTTGTGATTCACTTAGGCTAGTTTACAGCTAGCTCTATATACATAGAAGTTAACTTACAGAAAATTGATAAAAATGCAACCAGTTAAAGCAGTTATAGTTGGCCCCTGAACAACACAAGTTTGAATTGCACAAGTCCACTTTTCTATGGATTTTTGCAATAAATACATTGAAAAAAACTTTTGGAGACCTGCAACAATTTGAAAAAACTTACAAACTGTGCACCCTAGAAATATAAAAAAAATCAGAAAATGTTAGATATGCCGTGAATGTATGCAATGTATGTAGATACTAGTGTACTTTATCATTTATTACCATAAAATATACAAAAGTCCATTATAAAAAGTTAAAATTTATCAAAATTTATGCATACAAAAACAAATACATGATGACATTTGCTGTTGAGAGAAATGTAAACGAATGTAGATTCAGTATTAAATTGTAACTGCATTAAATCAACTGTAGTACATACTGTACTAGTGTAATAATTTCATAGCCACCTCCTGTTGCTACTGTGGGAGCTCAAGGGTTGCAAGATCCACTTAGAACACCATGTGACACTAATCTCCCAGTGAGCAGTCCATCTGTCCAGTAAATTGCATGTTGAAGTAAAAAGTTATCTCTCCCAGTTCTTCAGTATTATTCATTGTTTTTGATGGAATACCATAAAGTTTCAACAATACCATGGAACCCATATGAAGTGCCACTAATGATCCTAGATGTGCTATTAAGAAGCAGAGAAAAGTCATGATGCTACAAGAAAAAATTGAATTGTTTCATACATACCATAGATTGAAGTCTGCAGCTGTGGTTGTGTACAATTTCAAGGAGACAATTAACTCACCTTTTAAACAGAAGATGTAAACTTATGGTATCAAGAGATTCAGTACAATACTGTAAATGTATATTCTCTTCCTATGATTCTCTTAATAACATTTTCTTTCCTCTAGCTTACTTTATTGTAGGAATACAGCATATAACATACAAAATATGTGTTCATCAACTGTTTATGTTATCAGGAAGGCTTCTGGTCAACATAAGCTATTAGTAGTCAAGTTTTAGGGGAATCAAAAGTTATACATGGATTTTTGACTTTACAGGGGTGTTGGCACCCCTAGCCCCTGTGCTGTTCACCAGTCAACTGTACATTACTTTCATACGAAAGTAATGTGAATGAATTTTATCTAGTAGAAGATGTTAATCTCTGCAAGACAAATCTAATGGGGAACTCAGCATCAGGGTTCCTGTGTAGCTGATCCAGTTCAAGAACATTCTAGGCCCCTCATCAGATAACTAGTCCTCTATCTTGCCAGTTCCTAATCTTAGTATAGTCTTGGCAATTTGGCTACTATGCCAATGTATTACATAGAATCTTCCAAGATTCAAGTATCGAAGACAAATTAAGCTTATCTCAGTGATTGGGCTTTATTGTGAGGAGCATTATTGAAAGTGGAGGGGCCAGGCACAGTGGCGTACATCTGTAATCCCAGCATTTTGGGAGGCTGAGGCAGGCGGATCACCTGAGGTCAAGAGTTCAAGACCATCCTGGCCAACATGGTGTAACCCCATGTCTACTAAAAAATATAAAAATTAGCCAGGCATGGTGGTATATGCCTGTAATCCCAGATACTCAGGAGGCTGAGGTGAGTGACAGAGCAAGACTGCATCTCAAAAAATAGAAAGTGGAGGAAGAAGAAAGACAAAAAGTTATTTCTTCCATCATATACCCAGACTCAAGAAAACTTGACAACTATTAAAAACTGAAAAATCTTTCAGCATAATGTACATCACATTTTTTTCTTACCCAATGACATTTCACTGGAGTGATTCATTAATCAATTAACAATAGATAACATTAACTGAACATTTGACTATCTTTCTGGCACTGTAATAAGCATTTTACATATATAATCTCATAATCCTCTCAACCATGCTATGAAGCAGATACTTCATATTCACTTTAAAGATAAGGAGTTTAAGGCATATAATGTTTAAGTCTCTTGCCCATGATTATACAATTTTTGCAAGTAGGAGAGCACGAATTCAAATTCCAGTGGTCTGGATCTAAAGCCTTAGCCCCAGCATCTTTATGTTGCTCCTGCCTCTTAATTTTTCTTACTACACTTTACTCTTTTTTCTATTTTAAAACAATGAAGCCCTGAGCTCCCAGAAAACAGTAACAGTTTTTTAAAACCCTACTGTTTTGTGTTTTAAGAAGTAGTTTAACACAAAGAATCATCCTTGGTTATACAACTTAACTAAGACAATGTTCTTTCTTTCTTGTGATTGGTAAGATTTGTGTATGTCTCCCTTGTTTACTTGTGACAAGACCAAGCATAACCCTCTCTCCCTTTGTTTCAACTTGTTAACAGGCTTTCCTACATCCTCCTCTTTAACTGATTGGCTGACATGAGAACTGTTTATCCCCCTGAAACTAAATGTGGTAGGCAAAATAATGACCCGCTAAATATGTCCACATCCTAATTCCTAAAATCTGTGACTGTGTAAGCTTACATACAAAGGGGAATTATTTTTCAAATGGAGAAAAGCTTGCTAATCAGATAACCCTAAAATAGTGAGATTATTCTAGATTACCAAGGTGTATATAATCACAAAAATCCTTAAATGTGGAAGTCAGAGTGAAAAAAAAGAGGAACTAGAGATGTGGCCTGACATTGCTGGCTTCAAACATGGAGGAACTGGGCCGTGATCCAAGGAAGGCAGGTGGCACTAGAAGCTGAAAAAGAGAAGTAAATGGATTATTTGCTAGAGCCTCCAAAAGGAATCTGGACCTGCCAACACCTTGATCTCAGCCCAGTGAGATGTTTTTCAGATTTCTGACCTTCAGAACTGCAAAATAACAAATGTGTATTGTTTTGATACGTTAAATTTATGGTAATATGTTACAACAGTAATAGGAAACTAATGCACTAGCTAATCATAGAAACACTTACTATTCAGATAACTGACAGAAACTTCTACTTGCAAAACTACCGCAGCTGTAAATCACTCCATCTGCAACTTGTTTGCTCCTCCCCCTAAAAGTCTAAGGAAAAACCAGTCTGTTGAGAAACTCTAATCTTTGGATCCTGCAATAACCTATGTAAAGTCATCTCCTTAGTTGTCTGGTGCATTGTGTCTTGGACAATTTGGTGCCATGCCACTGATAGGATCAGACCTCACCTTTGGGTCCTCATTTCCTCCTATGTAATGAAGCCCCTTAGAGAGCCCTCTGTTATCCTTTCCTGACTGGTGATCTAAAGACCCAACAATGAGTCTCTCTCCTGGTCCTCTGTTCTGGACTCTTGTCCCTCTGCAGCACAGTAAGGATTTTGATTCATTTGAGTACTGACTAAATTTTTGGTGGTGGCTTCTTTTGGTTTTATGGTCTGACCATTTGATGATTTCTATAAATGAGTAAGTGGTTCATAGAGACCTTCTCTTCTTTGGGTGAAACATAACAAAGCATCTGGTTTGCTAGACATTTATGTTTGTCTGTTTGTATATTTTGAGCTGAAATCAATTAAGAATTCATATACACTAAGAAGAGACTATCTCTTTAATAAGGACTGGCAAATTTTGTAATTATGTATTTACTCTTAACCCAGGACCAAAATTCAATAATTAAAGCTATAACCTCTCTGTGTACAGTCATTCTTCTGTATCTGTGGGGCATTGCTTCCAGGACCTCTCATGGATACCAAAATCTACAGATGCTCAAGTCTCTGATATAAAATGGCCTAGTATTTGCATCTGACCTGCACATATCCTTCTGTACACTTTAAATCATCTCTAGGTTATTTATAATACCCAATACAATGTAAACACCATATGAAGTGTTGTATTGTTTAGGGAATAATGACAAGAAAAATAGATTTGTACATGTTCAGCACTCAAATTTTTTAAATTATTTTTAATCAGGTTGATTAAATCTTCAAATGTGGAACCCATGGATACTAAGGGCCAACTCTACTTTTATATGTCTGTGAGTATGGAATATTTTTCTACCTCTGTGTAGCATTACCAAACAAGATTATAAAATCTCTTAAAGAAGCTTTGTTCTGACTCGCTTAAGAAAATGCTTATATAAGTTAAATATTCCTAAAATTTGCAAACATCAAGATTTAAATATTAAATACTTCCAATGTGCTAAATAAACCATATAAAAACTAATTCAAATGCCTTAAGAATTCAAGCTCATATAAGTGAGGTAAATCTTTGCAAAATAGACTAGTTTAATCTTACTGGTTTACTAAAAACAGCTGTCAGCCGGGCGTGGCAGCTGACGCCTGTAATCCCAGCACTTTGGGAATCCAAGGTGGGCAGATCATGAGGTCAAGAGATCGAGACCATCCTTGTCTCTACTAAAAATACAAATATTAGCTGGGCATGGTGGCACATGCCGATAGTCCCAGCTACTCGGGAGGCTGAGGCAAGAGAATTGCTTGAACCCGGGAGGTGGAGGTTGTAGTCAGCCGAGATCGTGCCACTGCACTCCAGCCAGGCGACAGAGCAAAATGCTGTCTAAAAAAAAAAAAAAAAAGCTGTGTCTTTAGCATTAACTATAACACTAGTTTATGCTTTTATTCCATTTGTGTGGTTCTTCCTAGACTTAGATAGGCTTACCAATCAAATAAGCTAGCCTGTTTTGTTTGCCAAATGTTTAATGTGATTAAAAATGTAAATATGTGTTTAACCAACTTGAATCATTATTTTGAACAAACTTTATTTCAGTAGAAAGTGTATTTTGTAGTATGTGAGGTTTTTTTTGTTTTGGTTTTTGATTTTTTTTTTTTTTGAGACAGAGTCTCGCTCTGTCACCCAGGCTAGTGTGCAGTGGTGCGATCTCGGCTCACTGCAACCTCTGCCTCCTGGGTTCAAGCTATTTTCCTGCCTCAGCCTCCCGAGTAGCTGGGACTACAGGTGCCTGCCACCACACCCAGCTAATTTTTGTATTTTTAGTAGAGACGGGGTTTCACCATGTTGGTCAGGCTGGTCTCGAATTCCTGACTTCATTATCCTCCCACCTCGGTAGTCTCTAAGAATTTTAGGTAATGTGAAACATTGAACTAATACTAAATTTACTTAATTAATGGATATACATTAGATAACTAGATTATTTATCAGTAAAAGAATGCTGAAGCATTAATTCCTAAGCATAATTTTAAGTTTAGTACTTTTGTCTCTTATTTGTATATTATACAGACAGACTATGTATATTTGGGTCTGTGAACATGTTCACTTTTGTCACTTTGTTGTACTATAAGAAATGAAAATGGCTGTAGTAAGTTATTAGTTTTCATGAGCTCTGCTGGTCTGCTGAAAAATACTGGTGTGTGACAGGCAATGTACAATTAATCATTTCCTAGTTTTAACCGTGAAAGAGAAGTTACTTTGGTTAAAAATTATAATCAATACATGTGTTGTACCAGGAAACAATAGTGGCAGTAAAGGTAAAACTTTGTCTGCAAGGTATGAAGAATGTGTTTTTGTTAAGAGAAGAAAAGACCATAGTTTTGTCCTAAAGAAAAATGACCCATTGCTCTGGAATGACAAAGAGGAAAGTGTAGGACAAAACTTGAATGGATATAGAAAGTTGTAGAAGGTTTTTAGAAAGAGAATCTTATTTGCTATGGTCTAACCTGGCTAAGGTTTAATGGGTTTATCTATTATGTTTTCAAATATAATGTGCTTCTTAAGATTTTTTGGTTTTTCACGTTTTTTGGAGTATTGGTCAATAAAAAGTTTTTGTTGGAAACAGTTTTTATCTTCTGAGTAATCTGCCTAGAAAGCAGGGATTCTGTGTATTATCAAAATTATTCCCTCTGTTGTATGTTGCTTTTATCATGCCCTTGATTATTTAATAAAAGTTTTCTCAATCTTGAAAGGGCCAAGATTTTTACAGTATTACCTCCAATGTTTCTAAAATCTTTTATTGTTACTTAGATTCAATAGGTAGCCAACTATTATTTCCCAGTGACCCATGATTTTATCTTAATCAAGTATTCAACTCTCCTAAGAACTTTTGATATTTTGCTTTCCTAAAATTGAATTCTAAATGACATCTTTTGCACCTAAAGCTGACTTCAAGATTTCCTAGAGGGCTCCTGGAAAACCACAAAGAATTGTTTTCTCTTACTTTCTAAAAAGAGAGATGCTAGATAAGTAGACCCATTTGATATGTTACTACTGCTGAGTTGTGTAGGAACCACTGCCAAATCAGAAGGG
>NW_026652278.1:59811770-59816308 GCF_009828535.3 Hylobates moloch | reverse complement strand
TTTTTTTTTCTTTGTGAAGATTATGTACCAATTTTTATAAATTAGGTGTTACATCAAGTCTTCTTTAAAAACAGGGTTAATTATTGTATTTTAAGGTATTTTATCAACTGTTTTTATTGATTTTCTTTGCCTGCCATAGAAAACACATTTCTTTGTCAATTGCATGATTTTCTTAGTTAACTCTTACCAGGTCTTTACCTCTTGAAAATTATCAGCAATAAATTAACCACAGTTATTTTAAGTTTTGTCATCTACAGAAAGTGTTTTTGTTTAATTTTGATGCTTCTCTAAAAGTGCTAGCTACAAGCCAGAATGTTTTGACTTTAATAAAGGATGGTGATGGTCTCAGAGCCCCATGACTATGCCAAGTTCTCTTGGGTACCATCTTCTGATATTATAATATTGCTTTAAAACTTTAACATCATACCAGTGAACTGAGTCAGGACTTCCAGATTTCTAGCCGAAAAGCAGATGGGTTCATGAGACTGCTAACCCATAATCAAGTGGAACAAGAATTAATTACACAGGACTGAATGAACTGATGAGAAATAATTCTGGTTTTTGTTTGAAATATTGTTGTGTTATAATTCTCTTTTGGGGATATAAGAAACTCTATCATCTTTTTTCCAGCGATATCATCTATCTGTATCTTTAGCTATATCTCATAACAATTTAATAGATTATGCTTTTGTTAAAGGAAATGAAATATGTATCTTTATCTCCCTGTCTGATCTTTTCAGAGTTAAGTATTCTTATTTTCTTGGCAGCATAGTTATATGCATGGGTTCAATAAGAACCTGTCCTCCTTTTAAACAGCACACATGGAAACATTGGTTATGTGACCAAGTCTTTGCCTGGAATGTCATATTTGAGAATGATGCTCATTGAATCAATTATAACCAGACACTTTTTTAATATTATACTTTAAGTTCTGGGATACATGTGCAGAACGTGCAGGTTAGTTACATAGGTATACACGTGCCGTGGTTGTTTGCTGCACCCATCAACCCATCATCTACATTAGGTATTTCTCCTAATGCTATCCATCCCCTAGCCCCCAACCCCCTGACAGGCCCTGGTGTGTGACTTTCCCCTCCCTGTGTCCATGTGTTCTCATTGTCCAACTCCCGCTTATGAGCAAGAACATGCAGTGTTTGGTTTTCTGTTCCTGTGTTAGTTTGTTGAGAATGATGGTTTCCAGCTTCATCCATGTTCCTGCAAAGGACATGAACTCATTCTTTTTTATGGCTGCATAGTATTCCATGGTGTATATGTGTCACATTTTCTTTATCCAGTCTATCATTGATGGGCATTTGGGTTGTTTCCAAGTCTTTGCTATTGTGAAGAGTGCTGCAATAAACATATGTATACATATGTCTTTATAGTAGAATGATTTATAATCCTTTGGGTATATACCCAGTAATGGGATCGCTGGGTCAAATGATGTTTCTATAACCAGACACTTTTAAAGGCCTGTGTTTGATTCGATGAAGCCAATGCTTACAAAACCTTCAGAAAAATGGTCTGGTCTTACTTGCAGATAAAATAACCTTACAGAAAGGTCACTTCTTGACCTTTGCTGCTTAAGTCACTGCACCCATCAACCCATCATCTACATTAGGTATTTCTCCTAATGCTATCCCTCCCCAACCCCTGCCCCAACCCTGCGACAGGCCCATCATTCACAGCAAACTAACACAGGAACAGAAAACCAAACACTGCATGTTCTCACTCATAAGTAGGAGTTGAACAATGAGAACACATGGACATAGGGAGGGAAACATGATATTTTGGAAACCTCGAGAAGAAAATAATTTAATGAAATGTGTGGGTGCTGAAGGTGAGATATTATGATCAATTCTTGGCTTAGATTCATAGCCTGAGAAGGTTTTTAAAGTCCAAAGATTCGTGATAAAACTTCCAGCAAAGCAAATTTAAGAATGTACACAGTATCTAGTCCAATGTCTGGCACGTTGGCCTTGCCCAGTAGTTATTTCTTGAATAAGTGAGTACGTAAAAAGTCTGTTAGCACTCTTATTTTTGGTTCAGTCAATAAAATATATAATTAATTGGTATAAGTTGTTCTCCTAGGTTCTGGAGACACAAGGGTAAATAAGAAACGTATTACAAAAGTTACAGTCTGTTCAATCTTTAGATAAGCACCCAGAAATCAGCCTTTTCCTCCTATCTCCGAAAGTTGTCTATATAGATACATTTTTCTAGAAAAATATTTGATAAAAACTTTCCTCAGGGAAAACAACACATCCTGGTATGTAAAGTTATCTCTAAATCTACATGGATAACAGGCAGAAAAGTTTTATAAGAGTTAACAAAAATGTAGAAAATAATTTTAATAAGTGCAAATATTCAAAGGATCAAAGTTAACCAAAAATGTATGAAATTTTAATTTTGTCCTTAGTCCAGCCTATAAATATACTTTAAATAATATTTCTTCATAAAATGTAATTTAAACCAATGATATAATGAGTATAGAAAATGCTTGTTTAATTTAACAAACCTGCCCAAAATGGACTTATGTGCAATGCACATATTTATTTTATCCTAACATGAATTTTAGGAAATTAAAATTTATGACTTTTTATAAGCAAAAGAACTTCTTGTTCCAAATAAATAATTTAAATTAAGATGTTTGTTTTTTTATCTTCATTTTTTAGGTTAATATTTTTATATTTTTCAGCATCCTGGAAACTTGTATGATAGAGTATAATTAGGTGAAAGTGTTACGGCACAATAACCAGTTAAAATAAAACCGGATAATGCTATACTAAACAATATAGCTTTGATCACATTTAATATAATTTTTTATTAGCTTATCAACCAAAGGTTTTAGATAACCACATTATCAACATATTAGTTGTTTCTTTGAATTTGCCAGGAAACTTGAATTTTCCTTGACCACATGCTGAAATAATTTCTCTTCATGGAAATTAGTTGGCTTTAGATGTTGTTTGGTTGTAAAATTATGATTTACCATTATTTTTGTTTGTTTATAGTTAAATAGCATTTTCATTAGCTTCTTAGCATTCTTCCCACTACAGAGGTGTTTCTGTAAATTCTCCAAAACAAGCAACTAGAACAAGCAACTAAGAAAGAGAAAAATAATATTTCAACAAATATATATACACCCTTTAAAACTGTATAAAACGAAAGTAGGAACAGAAATTATCCAAGTTAAAAAACAGATGATTCATCTGGACACTGAGATATACGATTACATTTATTGAAAACATTTCAAAAAAAAGTACAACTTACTGAACAAAGTTCTTGCAAGGTCACTTATTACTGAAGATAAGATCAGCATTAAAACTTAGAATAAAATCTAAATTTAAAGACTTCCTAAACTGGGGTTTCTACAGTTTTGCTTAATGATTTTTTTAATGTAAAACTCTTATTTTCTAACTTATATTTCTGTTGTTGCAATTATTTTGGAGTCAGATTTAGAATATATTAAAATATTTAGTCGTAGCAACTTTTTTTCAGAGGTCTTATGTTTACATCTAAACTGGATCTGAAGAGGGTTTTGTGTGTTTTTTGCCAGATTTGTGAGCCTGCATGCTTTTTGTCAAGCAGCAAGAGGTTGTTACAGTCTTTTATTTAATAAGTGACCCACGAATAAATGAAAATGATGGGAAAAATGTATGCCTACCATACCATTCTACATTCTACACTTCTTGTTATGCATCCTTGACCTGGACCTGCTATTTAAAGACAGCACTACCTTGCTGATATTGACCAGTTGGAATCCATTATGACTCCAAAGCAAGTCTAGGATTTCAAATACAGCAAATTGCACAGTCTGAGGCCTTCATTCACAGGAAGGTAGTCTCTTATTTCTGCCAGGATAAGATAAGGAACCACAATGGAACAAAGATAAGAAGTGCTATTCCCTGGGATGGAGAGAAATATCAGTTGCTAGCAAGCCAGGTTTTTCATCATGTAAGAATTTTCAGCAGACTCTCTGGCCTTAGCACTGAGACCACTTCAGACCAATCTCCCTGCACCTTATCAAATGCTAAGCACAAGCACTGAATTCACAAATACCACACAAATGTGTGGTTGGAGTAGGAACATTCTAAAAGTCAGCTCCAAAAATGCACACAGCGCACAGCCCCCCTTCAAATAATGCATCTTGTGAAATGGGGTTGCTGTAAATAGAGCTCAAGCTTGAACACTGTAAACACTTGCCAAGAAAAGAAGCAATTCATAGGAATGGTTTAATCAACCCTAAATTATCATCAAATTCAGCTACCTCAAATTTTGGATGCCGCCATCTCAACAGTAAAAATCGAAGGTCTGATTTGCTCTTGCTTAACGCAAATGTGGTGGGATGAGGGAGGTGGAGCTGCCAAAAACAACAGCTTGTGAAAATCTGATCTGAAGTTTATATGTTTCATAGACCTCCACCCAAACAAGATAAATATATAACAGTAAATCTTGCAAATTTTATATATGGAACTGTGGAATGTATTTGTTGAACATTATTTAAACTTTAATCATTTAAAATAGTAAATTGAGCA
>NW_026652278.1:59761355-59811670 GCF_009828535.3 Hylobates moloch | reverse complement strand
TTTTTTTTTTTTTTTAATTATACTTTAGGTTTTAGGGTACATGTGCACAATGTGCAGGTTTGTTACATATGTATCCATGTGCCATGTTGGTGTGCTGCACCCATTAACTCGTCATTTAGCATTAGGTATATCTCCTAATGCTGTCCATCTCCCTCCCCCCACCCCACAACAGTCCCCGGAGTGTGATGTTCCCCTTCCTGTGTCCATGAGTTCTCATTGTTCAATTCCCACCTATGAGTGAGAACATGCGGTGTTTGGTTTTTTGTCCTTGCGATAGTTTACTAACAATGATGTTTTCCAGTTTCATCCATGTCCCTACAAAGGATATGAACTCATCTTTTTTTTATGGCTGCATAGTATTCCACGGTGTATATGTGCCACATTTTCTTAATCCAGTCTATCGTTGTTGGACATTTGGGTTGGTTCCAACTCTTTGCTATTGTGAATAGTGCCGCAATAAACATATGTGTGCATGTGTCTTTATAGCAGCATGATTTATAGTCCTTTGGGTATATACCCAGTAATGGGATGGCTGGGTCAAATGGTATTTCTAGTTCTAGATCCCTGAGGAATCGCCACACTGACTTCCACAATGGTTGAACTAGTTTACAGTCCCACCAACAGTGTAAAAGTGTTCCTATTTCTCCACATCCTCTCCAGCACCTGTTGTTTCCTGACTTTTTAATGATGGCCATTCTAACTGGTGTGAGATGGTATCTCACTGTGGTTTTGATTTGCATTTCTCTGATGGCCAGTGATGATGAGCATTTTTTCATGTGTTTTTTGGCTGCATAAATGTCTTCTTTTGAGAAGTGTCTGTTCATGTCCTTCACCCACTTTTTGATGGGGTTGTTTGTTTTTTTCTTGTAAATTTGTTTGAGTTCATTGTAGATTCTGGATATTAGCCCTTTGTCAGATGAGTAGGTTGCAAACATTTTCTCCCATTTTGTAGGTTGCCTGTTCACTCTGATGGTAGTTTCTTTTGCTGTGCAGAAGCTCTTTAGTTTAATTAGATCCCATTTGTCAATTTTGGCTTTTGTTGCCATTGCTTTGGTGTTTTAGACATGAAGTCCTTGCCCATGCCTATGTCCTGAATGGTATTGCCTAGGTTTTCTTGTAGGATTTTAATGGTTGTTATTAGTTAAGGCAGGAACTGGCCATTTTCACTTCTTTTGTGACTCTTCACTTGCTCCAGGCCATCTGGATGTATACGTGCAGGTCACAGGGGATATGATGGCTTAGCTTGGGCTCAGAGGCCTGACAATATTTATGTCTTTATCAATATGGAGACAGAGAGAGAGGTGGGGGGAGCCTCTTATATTATCAGTTAACCTAATAAATGGATACCCCAAGGTTATTTATATTATATTGTATTATAGGAGGGTAGGAAGTGTGAGAGTCAGAGATAATATTATAGATTAAACCTGTAGACATGCACTAAAAATTCAGTGTCTCTTGTGTCTCTTGTTTCTGGCAAAAAGGAAGGTTATAAATAAGTTCTCTTTAAAGAAATAAACTATAAAATGATCATAAGTTGAATGAATGAATTTCAGTCAGACTATCATATCTCAAACAAAATAGCTTCCTAGAGCGAAAGACTTGATATAACTTGAATACATTAAGGCATCTAAAAAAGACTGTATTAGAAGGCATGGTGGGTGTGTCTTCCTTGAAAATATGAGACGTAAAAGTGGCAGAAAAAAATATCGGTGCCCATCCTAGCCATGCCCACATAGGGAGGTGTCTGGGCAAGCAGACTGGATTCTGGTGATAATGAAGAAAATGCAGCATTAGTGGTTGAAAATCAGTGGCCTAAAGGTGGGATGTTTCCTCTTTTATTCTGAATTTACCGTGTCAATTTTCACAGTATCAACAACTAAAAATAAAACAAAAAAAAAATTGTAAAAAACCTTTGAAGGAGAATCTGATAAGACATAAATAATTTGAAATTTCATACTATTTCATATTGACAGATTCTTTTATAAAATTGGATTATCTGGAAATATGGAGTCTATGTCTTGCAAGAATTGACTAGAACTGAGCATTGGGCTGCTCACTGTGTTGGTTTACACACAGTCTCTACTACTCCTTGTTTTACCCTTCACACTGAAGCAATTTTGATAGCAGTGACTATCATTGCCCTTCCACTATTTTCATATTAACTTTTTTAAAAACAATATTTCTTATAATTATGTTCCTGTCAAAAGTAGGAAAATGAAAGCAGCTACAAGAAGGGAAAACACTGGTCATGCCCTGATTAACCTACTCCAAGTGACTGTTTTTAACAGTCAAGTAATAAATTCACTTTGTTTTAAATGTAAGTTGACATCTGAGTAAAGCCCATTTTGGGCCACTCACTGTAAGGAATGACCAAACCTGCATATTTGTAGAGTGATGAATTCACTCAATTAATGTCACCTTGTGGAGACTGTCCTGGAAGTGGTTTTGATTGAGAACTGTAATAGATTCTTTTGCAAGTGTGTGTTATGTGGCAAAACTCTGAAGACACAGCAGCCAATAATCATTGTTGATCACACAGAGCAGCTCATTATCTAACTTGTAATCTGAGTCTCAAATTGAATATATGTATGAAAGGACTTGTAAAAATCATTGAGCCCAAAAAGTTTAGAAAATTTGTTGCTTTACAGTGAATATTTGGGGCAACAAATAAATCAATGGATCTGCTTCATCACAATAATGTTGTAAAGGCCAATTTTAAATAATTTATTGTGTGTAAGACAATGTGTTAGCTCTTACCAATGCCGGTACTATACAAAAAATTTAACTTAAGAGTAGCTAAGAGATTTGCAAAAGGAAGTATGCTATCTTCTACCTTTCTTACTATGTTTCTATCCTGCTAGTTTTTGTTTCATTTTAAGTGACAGTGCATCTGAAAATGACTCCTCATGCCTACCAACTCATCCTTTTCTCTAGCCTCCTCCCTTCCCCAATTAGAGATTGCACGCGGTGGATCATGCTTGTAATCCCAGCACTTTGGGAAGCCAAGGGAGGCAGATCACTTGAGGCCAAGACTTTGAAACCATCCTGGCCAATATGGTGAAGCCCCGTCTCTACTAAAAATACAAAATATTAGCCAGGCGTGGTGGCCCGTGCCTGTAATTCCCAGCTACTTGGGAGGCTGAGGCAGGAGAATCACTTGAACCCGGGAGGTGGAGACTGCAGTGAGCCAAGATCATGCCATTGCACTACAGCCTGGGTGACAGAGCAAGATTCTGTCACACACACACACACACACAAATCACACGAATTACACAATAAATTATTTAAGGAAATTGTATTAATTATGTATTTATGACATGCAAACTCCAGGTTTTTTATTCTTTATTTTTTATTGTTAGACAAAGAACATGTGTAGAATAGGAGTATAAGAAAATATAGATTAAAAGGAGAGAAATGGATGTGATTTATATTCCCATCACCTAGGTAGATATAAGTACTATTAATATTTTGTATAGATTCCTCTAGATATATTTTTTAATTCTGTATATTTATTTTCAGTCAAATTATCTTTGAATTGTCAATTTCTTCTAAATTTTAAAAAACATAAGTAACATCCATGCTTGCTAGTTAATTAGATTGCCTATTTCACAAATACTTTGTGACTCTTTCAGCATCTGTGTCTCTAAAAGGTAAGGAAGAAAACAAGGTGGCATTTTCTCAATATTAACCAGATATTGACAGAAGGCAGGAGAGTGAAACCAGGAAAGAATTAGAGAAAGTATTTGAAAAGGAATAATAATGTCTTATCCTCTAGGTCTAAGCAGTTTGTTGATCTGAAATCTAAATTATCAGAATAAACACACTGAAATACATAACCCTTCGTAAATTCTCCCATAATTAAACAACTACATATTGGGTTAGCAAGTCTATTGGAAACCCAACTAAACAGCATTATCAACATACTGTTGATATTTTTCCTCATTATATTCTGTTTAGGAATCTATAAGATCAGTGACTTTTCTAGGTTTAATTACCTCATCTTTAATAAATATACTAATATTGCCTCTCTAATTTGAAAACACTAAAGTTGACATCAGAATTTTATGGTGTCATGGTTCCACATAAACAGCAGTTATTCCCTCCTAAACAGTATGCAAATAATTGAATAGTTCTTTGACATCGGTAAATGCATTTGCTAACTATGTTTTTCAAGTCACATGATTTCGAAAATAAGTAAGAAAATTAACTTATATTTTTAAATTCCTATAACCCCTTGTTCAATAAAATCCTTACCAATTTTTCACTAAACACTAAATGGAGTAGATGAGTAATGTTTGTTACATAAAAAATGATACTTTTACTTAAGTTGGCAGAATTTTGGAAAAACCCTTCTTTGATTCTGCCAAATTCATCTGGAAGAAAGTCAACACACGATTGTAGAGCTCACAAAGTCTAAATAAGTGTTAGCACAAAACAGTCTTTCTTTGTTTTTCAATAATTTGTTTTGAGAACATTTTCTCCCACCCCTATGCCTCCCTGTGTCTCTCCTTCCTCTTTCATTTCTCTCCTGCCATGGAAAAAGGAAACAGCCAATAAAAGGCTCTGTCTAAAGCCAAATCTATTTTTTTCTTCTTTTCTTTTTTCTTTTCTCTTTTCTTTGTTCTTTCCTTTTCTCTTCTTTTCTTTTTCTTTTCTTTCTTTTCTTTTTTTTTCAAAACATGAAATTCAGTTTCCCAATATTTAGTTATGTATGAAACTCTACAAGAGGTATTTAATAAAGCAAGGCTAATGTTAGATGAAAAAAACATTCATGACAAAACAGCTCTTATTATCTAGGTGAAATCAGCCTAGATAATAAGAGAGAAATAATCAGAGAGAGAGAGAGAAAATGCAATTGCCATTGAAAGTAAAAACTTTCAAAGGCAAAAGTTTTCACTTTCAATGCCAAAAACTGCAATTACTTTTGCACCAATCTAAAATACAAGGCCTCTAAACTTCCTAATACAGACTTCTGAAAGCCTCCTCCAAATCCATTTTCTCTTTCCAATCAGCCCAACTGTTGGATTCATGTTATTTCTGAAATGTCTACCCTCTGACTGGAAAATTGGACACATGGACCTAGTGAAAGCCAATTAGTGCAATCCATCACAGAGACTAGGTTGCTTGGTCAAAGTTAAGCATGTGAATTAGGTCAGGATCATCAGAATGGCTTTCAGAAAATTTGCTTAGAATTCCAGAAGAAAAGCTCTTTCCAGATGATGTAATGTTCTAGACACAGTATTATAATAAATATGATTGAAATGTGATATTAAAGGGTTGGGATCCACTTATGGTTGATTGGTATGTTTTTATGGTGGAATTTAAGAGGGGTCAGGGTGAATATCAGTAATATGTGCTCTGTGGGACTTCATTACTCATTAGCTCCGTTTCCCTGAAGAATCAGTGTCAAACGAGGTGGTCTAATTGCTTAGTCCAATTACTTTATCTGTTTTAGGAAGATTATTTTAGTAACACTAAAACTTAAAACATTTTTCTACTTGTGTTATACTGACAGCAGTGGAACTGGCCTGCACCATACATACAAAATATATTTAGTTGCTGAGCCTTAAATTTGTCAGATTGACCTTCGTTTCCCTTTTTAGGGAAAAACATGACAAATTCAAATGTACAGAAAGTCCCATACAAAAAATTGCATGAGTTTCATTCAACACTGTAAGTAATGTCATGACCAACAGAATTCCAAATTATGTCTTGCTTTTCCCTGATGACATTTTTTCCCTATGTCATGCTCAAATGAAGGCCATACATTCACCCATGCTTCTGCATTTTAAGGCTTAACAGAACACAAGCTCAAGCTGTTCCCCTGAGACATTTTTCCAACGTCCATGAAGACTTGACGCTCTGCATACATTTTTTTATACTGTTATCATTTGTTTACACCTCTCCCCAATCAGATCATCAATGCATGAAGGGCAGGAGCTGCATTTTATTTATCTTGCTACCTACAGATTTTGGAACATAATATATATTGCATCAGCGATTATTAAAGAGCACTTTGGATGCTTTTTCTTCTTTAAGCTTTTTGCCAATTTCCAGTCTATGTGAAACCATACTTTTTCACCATTCCCTTTTCTTGGTCTTGAGCAAGACAAAAAAAAAATTACTTAATTTCATTGGCTTGCTCCATGACAAATGCTTATTATTTAAGTACCACATTAACCTCAATGACACTCACAAGTTTTTTTTGTTTTTTTTTTTTTTTTGGATTTTTGGGGGGTTTTTTTTGTATTTTTAGTAGAGAATGGGTTTCACCGTGTTGGCTAGGATGGTCTCGATCTCCTGACCTTGTGATCTGCCTGCCTTGGCCTCCCAAAGTGCTGGGATTATAGGCGTGAGCCACCATGCCCAGCCACAAGTTCATATATTTATGAGATATTTCATGCTCCAGAAGAAATTGGAATTCTTATTATTTCTCTTTCCCTTTCATTTTTTCCTTCTAGATTTCAACTTACCATGTAGATCAATTTTGATAATCTTTATTTTTCTCTCTTCTCCTATTGTAGCCTGTGGCCTTAGGATAATTACACACAAAAGATGTTGAAATAATGGTGATGTTTATGAAATGCTCTTAAATTAATAATGGATATTCCATATACAACACAAAAATAACCCAATCCTATTGCATAGGTCCTTTGAGGTTAGGGAAAAAGGGTCATTATCAAAGAATATGCAGCTATTTACTTATAAGCTAAGCCACTTATAATTAGAATTTTAACACACAAATAGGGGGAGATATTGAGTATTGCTTTTCAAATTCTTTATACACACTTATATAGCTTCTCTTTAAAGATTGGTTTAGAGCAAGAGAAAGATCAATGGCATTTAGCTCATCTTCTTAGCATCATATTTCATTATTTTGCTGTTTAATTAATCATGTTGGGAGGTACTAAATTTCTGTATGCCACTCAAATATTCTACTTCAGTCATTTGGCTTTTCTGCTTACATTCTTATTATGAAATTAATATACATGCTTTTTTCTTCCAAATTAAATACATTTTCAACTTAAAGAGCAAACTTTGAGGAATGCCAACAAAAAACTTTTCTAAATTATTTGTATACAGTATACCTAAGTCATTGTATTATAATATAAAATTATGGTAATGGCTAACTTGCACAACATTGATAATCTATACTGCCTGCAATGCAGAGTTTTCAAACTAATGTCCTTTTGTTCAATAAAATTAAGATGTTTTTCTTTTCAGTTATATTTTCTAAGTGTATTTTCTACCACTGAAAAATTTAGTTTGAGAAACCAGGTGACAAGATTTTCTACATGAAAAGAAGCATCCCTGGTTGGAAACATGTTGCTTCCTTGTTGCTATAGCAATGTGGTTGTCCATCATTGCAGGAAGCCAGTTGCCAAGTATAAAGAAAGACTTTCTGCCACATAAGAGCAATTAATGAACCTTGACATACTCTACCTGAAAATAATTATCTGGTGCAGAGTTTGCCAATATGTGTTCTCTGAAACACTGTCTAATAGTAATTCTACTGAAAAATGCTTTTTCATCTTTTTTAGAGGTTAAGAATATACACATAATTAGTAAGGCTGAAAGAATTTCTGTGATAAACAAGTCTGAATATATCAACTAAATCCATATTTGCCAAATATGTTTTTCCATAAAATCTAACTTTTACAAACACCTATTAGCATAGTACTACTGATCAGTCTCCTCTTTTTTCCTCTGGTACTATACTGGCTTTTAGTAATCACAGAATGCATAATATTTATCAAAAGAACAAACCCAGGTTGTTTCAAATGCTATGGTGAATTCAGAATTTTAAAATGGCATAACCTTTCTTATACTCAAATTCAAAATTAGAAAAGCATGATTAACACATTAATGTCAAACATATAATTCTATATGTTTAAATTATAGATGTATTTCTAAAGGTAAGACAGCCTAATGTGTAAAACAAATTTCTAAACTTTACTCATATTGCTTAGAAACACACACAATGATGTTGTTTTCTATTGTATAATACTATAACAAGCTTGACAGGTCATCGTGGTTTCAATTCCAGTCTGAATCCAGAGACAGAATAATGTAGTATGCTAAGAAACACTATAACAATACAAAGTCCTCCAGCAGATTTCCACACCTCCAGAATAATAATTACAAATTACTACAATTAAAATGAATGAAATCAAGAGGAGTGCAGGTTCAGACCCTAAGGCACAGGCAACTTTCAGTTAAAAAGCCAAGAAGCAGACATCTCATTTCATCTGCACCATTGCAAAGCGCTGAAAGCTCCCATTCTCACAGCAAGAAAAAAGTGGACTAGCTTAAAATCAGTGACCTTTCTTAAGTCAACAGAGAACTGAGGTCACAGCACAAATGATTATTATGAAATCTAGAGAAACGGGAATATGGAGAACACGAATTTTCAGTTTAACTGAAGCAGAAGCTGATGGAGCAAGTAACTGGTAGGAACACTTGAATAGTAATTTTGATCTATTATTGGATGCTGTGGGTAGATAAGTTTAAGAGTTAACTCTTGGTGGGGGGGTCACTCTTAGGAGGGAACCTACAGTTTCATGTGTTTTATTTCCAACCCCCACCAAATTCTCACCGAGAATATCAGAGTAAAAAGTTCCCTCTGCTCTCAGGCAAAGAGAAGGAAAAATTAGCCATTTTGAAATAGGCCCAGATGTTCCAAAATATATTCACCTGCATTCTAAGGAAAACTGCATTACCAGAGCCTTATCTAAACCTAAAGGAAAGGCAACTAATCAACTCCAGAGACCTTCCTGCCTCTTGTCAAGGGAAGATGAGAAAAAAGGCTAATACAAATTTCTGAAGTCATAACCCAGGGACTCAGGCCAATTAAAAAAGCTGAGATTTAATTATAAGATTATAGAACACTTTTATTACCCAATAATTTAGCACCATGTCACCAGGACACCAGGATAATAACTGAATTACAACTGTGAGAGCTATAAGACACAGACTCTATTTAAGAAAGAGTTCTTAGGGAATCCCAAAGACAAAAGAGGAAGAAAAAATTAGAAGAAACTGAAACTTCTGGCAACTACAGCTACAACAAACATTAAACAAAGCCCAACTCTCAGCTAGATGTAATAGTTCAGTGTGCTATAGCAAATATCATAGATGAGGTGGCCTAAACAACAGACATTTATTTCTCAGTTCTGCAGGCTAGGAAGTCTGCAGACACCAAGGTGCCAACAGATTCAATGTCTGATGAGGGCCCTCTTTTTCATTTGCAGATGGGCCATCTTCTTATGTCCTCATGCGGTCCTTTTTTAATAAGTGCACAATGAAAGACTAAGAGCTCTCATGTTTCTTCCTCTTTTTATAAGATCATTAATCCCATCATGAGGACTCCACCCTTATGATCCCATCTAAACTGAATTACCTCCCAAAGGCTCAACTCTAAATGCCATCACACTGGGGAAAATGGCTTCAACATATAAATTTGAAGAGGGAAGCAGCCATTCATTTCAGGACACTAACATAAAACCTCACACGAATTCTTATTATCTCAGTTCCTATTACCCAACGTATTACATTTGGTTTAGAACAAAAAATTACAAGCCTTGGTAAAAAGAAATTTAAAAACTAGAGCATGAAAAGATGAAGCAAGGATCAGAACCAGATTCATATATGAAACATATTTTGGAATTATCAGATAGAAAAATTAAAATAACTATAAGTAATGTGTGAAAGATTATAATTGAAAAATAAGGCAACATGCAAGAACAGATCAAAGTAGGCAAAAAGATGGAAACTCTAGGAATAGATCAATAGAGAATGCTAAAAATTAACAGAAAATAACATGATACAAATGAACAACGCCTCTAATAGGCTCATCAGTAGACTGAACACAGCCAAGAAAAGAATAAGTGACATTAAAGATATGTCACTAGAAACTTTGACAACAGAAATGCAATGGGAAAGAATGTTATAAAAA
This sequence comes from Hylobates moloch, assembly GCF_009828535.3. Classification (NCBI taxonomy): domain Eukaryota; kingdom Metazoa; phylum Chordata; class Mammalia; order Primates; family Hylobatidae; genus Hylobates; species Hylobates moloch. Next base: position 59,801,715 of record NW_026652278.1, on the reverse strand, counting down.
CTGAACAGATATCCAAGAACTGTAGGACAATTGTAAAAAGCATAACAATAGTATAATTAGAATTCCAGAAGAAGAAAGATGCTGAATAAATATGTGAATAATAATGGCTAAGAATTTTCCAAAATTGATGATAGAAACCAAACCACATATCCAGGAAGCTCAGGGAATACCAAACAAAATGCATATCAAAAAAATCTATACCTAGGCCTATGGTGTTCAAATTGTATAAAACTGAAGACAAATAAGAAATCTTGAAGGAAGTCAGAGAAGCAAATACCTTATCTACAGATGAATAAGGTTAAGAATTACGTTGCATTTCTCATCAGATACCCAAGCAGGAAGAGACTAAAATACATACCCTATTTCAACAAAAATATCTCCAACCTAGAATTCCTTATCTAATAAAATTATCATTTACACATGAAGGGAAGCAACAACTCTCTCACACAAATTAAAACAGTGAATTTATCATCAGTAGACCTGCTTTACAAGAAATGTTAAAAGAAGTTTTTCAAAGTAAAAGAACCCCGGACCCCAGGGACCCCAGGATCCCGAACATGTGCGGCACGGGGTGGCCAGGGGCCCCGACCCCTGCTCTGCCTCGCTGGGTGATTTGTGCTTGAACCGGTACCTCAGACTCCCCTTGCAGGCCTCCCTGCCGCATTGGGACCTTCCCCGCGGGGCCCATCCGCCACAGGGGCTAGAAGCCGGGACCCTGGGACCCCGAACATGCGCGGCACGGAGCGGCCAGGGGCCCCCACCCGTGCTCTGCCTCGCTGGGTGGTTTGTGCTTGCCCCTGTACTTCGGCCTCCCCTTGCTGGCCTCCCTGCCGCGTTGGGACCCTCCCCGCCGCGTTGGGACCCTCCCCGCAGGGCCCAGCAAACGCCGGACCCCAGGGACCCCAGGATCCAGAGCATGCGGGGCCCGGGGCGGCCAGGGGCCCTGACCCCTGCTCTGCCTCACCAGGTGGTTTGTGCTTCCACCGGTGCCTCGGTGTATATACATACCCAGAAACTTAGATATGCGTAAAGAAAAAAAAAAAACATTAGGGAAGGAGTAAGTACAGGTAAAATAAAATCATTTTTATTATTTTTAATTGATCTCATACATATTTATTTAAAATAATAATAGCAACAATGTATTGGGTGAGTTCAGTATATTGATAAGTGAAATAAATGACAATCAAGATTATAAGAGATAAGAGAGAGGAATTGGTACTACTCCGTAAGAAAGTATGTTAAGTTACTGTGAAGTAGTGTGCAAAAACTGAAGGATTATTGGGCTTGGGGTGTCCCCTAATGCAGGTATGACTGCAGTCACCAAAAACTTACATAACAACACCCAAGTCCCCACAAATACCTGGAAAGCATTCCCAAGAAGGATGGATACAAACAAGCTCAGACTGTGAGATTACAATAAATACCGAACTCTTCAATGCGCAGACATGATCATCCATAAGTATCGAGACCATCCAGTAATACATTACCTCACCAACTGAACTAAGTAAGACACCAGTAACCAATCCAAGAATGACAGAGATATGTGACCTTTCACACAAAGTTTAAAATACCTGTGTTGAGGAAGTTCAATGAAATCCAAGATAACACAGAGAAGGAATTCAGAATCCTATCAGATAAATTTAACAAAGACATTGAAATAATTATTAAAAATCAAGCAGAAACTCTGGAGCTAAGAAATTCAATTGACATACTGAAGAAAGCATCAGAATCTCTCAACAGCAGAACAGATCAAGCAGAAGAAAGAATAAATGAGTTGAATACGGACTATTTAAAAATATACAGTCAGAAGAGACTAAAAACAATTAAAGATCCTCTAAAATCTGAAACAAGACAAGGAAGCCCATTTTCACCAGTTTTGTTCAACAAAATACTGGAAGTCCTGGTCAGGGCAATTAAGCAAGAGAAAGAAATAAAGTGCATTCAAATGGGAAAGGAATATATTAAATAAATAAATATAAATAAATGAAAGGTTTGTACCCAGATGACATGGTCTTATAGTTTGAAAAACCTAGAGTCCACTGTAAAACTTATAAGTGATAAATTAATTCAGTAAAGTTACAGGATACAAAATTGACATACAAAAATCAGTATCATTTATACATGCTAACAGTGAACAATCTGAAAAGAACATCAATAAAGCAATCCCTTTCTTACAAAGAATCAATATTCTTTGTACTTATTGCAAAGTTGATTCTTGGGAATGAACTTTACCAAGATATGAAATGAGAATGAACTTAACCAAAGATATGAAAAATCTATACAAGGAAAAGCAAGAACACTGATGAAAGAAATTGAAGAGGACACACAAAAATATTGAAGGATATTCCATGCTCATGAATTGAAAGAATTAATATTACTACCCAAAGCAATTTACAGTGCAATCCCTATCAACATATCAGTGATGTTCTTCACAGAAATAAGAAACAAATTCTAAAATGTATATGGAACTACAAACGACCCCAAGTAGCCAAAGCCATCCTGAGCAAAAAGAACAAAGCTGGAAGCATCACACTACCTGACTTCAAAATATACTACAAAGCTATGGTAACCAAATCAGTATGATACTAGGGTTAAAACAGGCAGGAGACCAATGGGATAAAATAGAGAACCCAGGTATAAATCCACATATTTATAGCCAACCCATTTCTGCCAAAGGCACCAAGAACATATGATGGAGAAAGAACAGTTTATTCCATAAATGGGGCTTGGCAAACTAGATAACCCCAGAAGGATGAAACTACATCCCTATCTCTCATCAAATCAAAATGGACTGGAGATGTAAATCAAAGACCTGAAACTATGAAAGTACTAGAAGAAAACATTGGGAAAATGCTCCAGGATATTAGTCTAGACAAAGATTTTTTTGTGTAAGACTTCAAAAGCACAAGCAACCAAAGCAAAACTAGACAAATGGGATTAAATCAAGCTAAAAACTTCTGCACAGCAAAAGAAACAATTAACAAAGTGAAGAGGCAGTCCAGAAAATGGGAGAAAATATTTGCAAACTCTTCATCTGGTAAGAGATTAATAACCAGAATATACAAGGAGCTCAAACAACTCAATAATCTGATTTTAAAATGGGCCAGAGATCTGAATAGACATTTCTCAAAAGAAGATACACAAATGGAAAACAGGTGCATGAAAAGGTAGTCGACATCATTGGTCATCACAGAAATGCAAATCAAAACCACAATGAGATATTATCATCCCAGTTAGAATGGCTATTATGAAAACAGAGAATAACAGATGCTGGCAAGAATGTGAAGAAAAGGGAACATTTGTTCAATGTTTGTGGGAATGCAAATTAGTATATCCACTATGGAGAACAGCATGGAGCTTTCTCTAAAAACTAAAAAATAGAACCACCATATGGTCCAGCAATTCCACTACAGAGTATATATCCAAAAGAAAGGAAATCAATATATCGAACAGATATCTGCACCCATATTTATTGTGGCATAATTGACAATAGTCAAAATATGGAATCAATCTATGTGCCTGTCAAAGGATAAATGGAAAAAGAAGGCCAGGTATGGTGGTTCACACCTATAATCCCAGCACTTTGGGAGGTCAAGGTCGGAGGATCAGTTGTGTCCAAAAGTTCAAGGCCAGCCTGGGCAATATAAAAAGACCTCATTCTGGCCAGGTGTGGTGACTCATGCCTGTAATCCCAGCACTTTGGGAGGCTGAGTCAGGTGGATCACCTGAGGTTGGAAGTTTGAGACCAGCCTGACCAACATGGAGAAACCCCATCTCTACTAAAAAAAAATACAAAATTAGCCAGGCATGGTGGCTGGTGCCTGTAATCCCAGACACTCGGGAGGCTGAGGCAGGAGAATTGCTTAAGTCCAGGAGGCAGAGTTGCAGTGAGCCAAGATCACGCCACTGCGCTCCAGCCTGGGTGACAGAGTGAGACTCTGTCTCAAAACAAACAACAACAAAAAACCTCATACTTACAAAAAATCAAAAATTAGCCAGACATGGTAGTACATGCCTGTAGTTCCAGCTACTTAGGAGGCTGAGACAGGAGGATCACTTGAGCCTGGCAGGTTGAGGCTGCAGTAAGCCATGATTTAGACACTGCGCTCAGCCTGGGTGACACAGTGAGACCGACCCAGAAAATAATAACAATAACAATAAATAAATGCGTAAATAAATGGATAAAGGGGGTGGGGGCAGGGGTGGTGGCTCACACTTGTAATCCCAGCACTTTGGGAGGCCGAGGCGGGTGGATCACCTGAGATCAGGAGTTAAGAGACCAGGCTGAGCAACATGGCAAAACCCCGTCTCTACTCAAAATACAAAAAAAATTAGCTGGTTGTGGTGGCAGGCACCTGTAATCCCAGCTACTTGGGAGGCTGAAGCAGGAGAATCGCTTGAACCCGGGAGGCAGAGGTTGCAGTGAGCAGAGATCACACCATTGCACTCAGCCTGGGAGATGGAGCGAGACTCTGTCTCAAAATAATAAAATAAATAAATGAAATATTATGTATATATACAGTGGAATATTATTCAGCCATAAAAAAGAATGAAGTCCTGTAATTTGCAGCAACATGGATGGAACTGGAGAATATTACACTATGTGAAACAAGCCAAACACAGAAAGACAAATACTGCATATTCTCACTTACATGTGAGAGCTGAAAGAGTGGATCTAATGAAGATAGAAAGTAGACTGGTGGCTACTAGAGGCAGGCTGAGAATGGTAAGGTGGAGGAGGAGGCTTATTAATAGATACAACTATACACTTAGATTAAAGGAACAAGTCCTGTTTTTTCATATTTAGTAAGGTGACTGATTCACATTGATTGTTCATTTCGAAAGAGCTAGAAAAAAATGAATGTTGCTAGCATAAATAAAATATAAATATTTAAGGTAATGGATATCCCAATTATCCTAATTTTATCATAGGACTATATCAAATAATTATCACATGCCCCCTGAAAAATGTATATCTAATATGTATCAATGAAATTAATTAATTAAATTTTAAAAATATATGCAACTGGAAAATAAGCAACTCAGTTAAAAAGGGGCCGAAGATCTGGACACTTCATTAAAGAAGATATACAAATTAAAAATAGTGTATGAAAAGATGTTTCACATCATATGTTACTACAGAATTGCAAAATGAAGCAACAATAAGATACCAATGCATACCTGTTAGAATAGCTAAAATTTATTTTTTAAAAACCTGACAATATTTACTGGAAAGGAAGTGAAGCATCATTCATTGCTGGTAGGAATGCAAAATGATACAGCCACTTTGGAAGAAAATTTGGCAGTTTCTTACAAAGCTTAACATAGTCTTTTCATATGATTTAGCTATCATGCTTCTAGATATTTACCTAATTGTGTTGAAAAATTATGTTCATGCGAAAACCTGCACATGAATGCTTATATCAAGTTTATTCATAATGACCAAAAAACTGGAAGCAACCAAAATGTCCTCCAATAGGTAAATGAATAAACAACCAGGGTACATATATACAGTAAAATATTATTCAGTGATAAACAGAAATGGGCTATTAAGACACAAAAAGGCATGGAAAAATATTAAATGCATATTACTAAGTGAAGGAGGTCAGTCTTAGAAGACTAAATAATATATGATTCCAATTACATGACATTCTAGAAAAGGACAAAACTGGAGACAGCAGAAGACCAGTGGTTGTTGGTAGTTAGGAGGTTGGAGGGTCAGAGGCAGGTGGAGGAAGGAGGGAGGAATAGGTGTGGTATGAGGGAATTTTTAGGATGGTAAAACTGTTCTGTCTAATATAATGGGGGAAACATAGTAATTTGCATTTTTCAAAACTCATAGAACTGTAAAACACAAATAGTGGGCTTTAATGTAAACTGTGGATTTAGTTAATAATTATGTATCATTATTGGTTCATTAATATAACACATATACCACACTAATGTAACATGTTAAAAATTGGTAAAACTGTTGAGGTTGGGGGCAGATATAAGAAACTCTCTCTGTTACTTACTCACATTTTCTGTAAATTGAAAACTCTTTCAAAAAGTAAAGTAAGAATTTAAAGATAAAATAAAGGAGACCTGCATGTTCATTGGTTTTACAATCACTTTCACGGCAGAATCTTTCCTTGAGGTGTTCTCTGGCTTGAGAATAGGGTCTTTTACTTAACCATTCATGACTAAACTCCCAACTCCATGAAATTTCCCTCCTTCAGGTGTCTTTGTCTTGTGCACAAGAGATTTGTCCAAAGGATACTGTCTACTAACCAAAAGATTAATTGTGGAATGTTTGGCAGTGTAACTGATCATTCTTGACATGGTCAAAAACAGTTCTCCTTTTGTATGTTCTGGGTTATGAGCAGGGATGAGAGGGTTTGGAGGCTGGAGAGTGTTTTCTCTATTTCCACTTTATGAACACAATGCTCACGGTTGATACCTCCGTGCCTTTCTACCCCTGAAATCATCTTCTTTGCAGTTGTGGAAAATAACACATTTGCCATGGGTGAACTGATCTATTTAAACGCATCAAACTGTCACATCTTTAAAGTCTTGTTAAGACTAGCCTTTCTTCAAGAAAAGTATGTTATAATCCAATGGTTTCACCCGCAGAAACATTTTTCTGAATTTAATCAGAATAAATTACATGCCATTTGACCTGTCATTTTTTATTCTGAGCACTGATTCATACCTTGGTTAGCTCTTTCCTATGTGAATACAGCCATTTAGCTCTTAACTGAGTACATGTTAGCATATATTTACAATAAAAATGTTTTTTCTTCTCTAGCCCTTTTTTTCTTCAGTTTTAATTTCCAGTATTCTACTTCTTTCTCATAATCTATACAAAATAGTCTACCAGCTTCTCTCTTTAAAAATATAGTAAATATTTCTGCTAGAACTATTATACGGCTTAAAATGTGAAATTTTATATAGCTGGCCCTCCACTATCTGTAGGTTCTGCCTTCATGGGTTCAACTAACTGCAGATCAAAAATATTCAGGAAAAAAACAGTTAAAAATAACAACAGTTAAAATAATACAAATTTTAAAAACCAATACATTATAACAACTATTAACATAGCATTTACATTGTATTCTGTATTATAAGTGATCTAGTGATGATTTGAAGTATGTGGAAGAATGTGCATGGGGTATATGTAAATACTACACCATTTTATATAGGGGGACTTGAGCATCCCCTATAATGGGTCAGGGGAGGGATGGGTCCTGAAACCAGTCCCCCATAGATACCCAGATACGACTGCATACTGATTTGATTGCCTTTTATTAGAGTCAAGCTCAAGTACAGCTAAGTAAAATGGGATAGTCTCTCAGGTGAGGAAAATTGGGAGCAACAATAACTCAGAAAATATGAGGACTATAAGAATTTATGTCAAAGGTGTTAAAAAGTACACAGATTCAATTAGGAGTCTTAGGGCCTAGATACCTCCACATTTCCCCCATAACATTGCTCATCAAATTATATTGCAAATGTCTGTTAACCTATCTGTCCATCCCACCCGCCTGTAAGCTTCATGAGAACATAAATCATGTCTGTTTTTTTACCACTTTATGCCTAGCACCTAGCGAAGTGCCTGGTTATATTATGTGCTTATTAAATGATTATTAAATAAAGTAAATAAATAATCTAAACAAGTTGCAAATATTCTAACAATGTGCCAGAGAATCATAATCTACTTAAAGACTTTTCCTTCCATTCACCTCCAATCAACCCAACCATCAAGCAAGCATAATTAAATATTTACTGCTCTTTCAAAAGATACCTAAATGTTTATTAGCAAACTTTGAAGCACAAAAATAGTCCCTTTAGCCTTCCATATTTTTCTACCTTTATTCTTCCTAGGTGCCCATTTCTTAGCTGAACTCCTGTAATGCCCCCTATACTTACAATTATTCACGCTAAGAAATTAATTATTTATAAAAGTGTAACAGTTTTAAGCCTATTTGCAGTTTAATAGGACTCAAAGCCCAACCTGGTTGTAAAGTGCCTATATAAGTGTCCATTTAAAAATTTGAGCTGTCTTTCTTTTATTAGTTTGTAGGAGTTCTTTATTTATTCATTTATTTTTATTTTTATTTAAGACAGTCTTGCTCTGTCACCCAGGCTGGAGTGCAATGGCACAATTTTGGCTCACCACAACCTCTGCCTCCCAGGTTCAAGTGATTCTAGTGCCTCAGCCTCCCAAGTAGTTGGGATTACAGGCATGCACCACCATGCCAGGCTAATTTTTGTATTTTTAGTAGAGATGGGGTCTCGCCATGTTGGCCAGCCTGGTCTCAAACTCCTGACCTCAGGTGATCCGCCCACCTCGGCCTCCCAAAGTGCTAGAATTACAGGCATGAGCCACTGTGCCCAACCAGGAGTTCTTTATATAGTCGGGTTATAGGTTTCTTCTCAGGTATATGCATTACAAATATTTTCTCAAATTCTGTGACTTTCATTCTCTTTATTGTTTTTGAATAAATCAAGGAGAAGGTAAATGAAGCCCCATGAACAGTATTCATCTTCTTGTTTCAGTGCTTTTTGTGTTCTATTAAGAAATTACCTATCCCGCCTGGCATGGTGGCTCACACCTGTAATCCCAGCACTTTGGGAGGCTGAGGTGGGCGGATCACGAGGTTAGGAGATCAAGACCATCCTGGCTAACACGGTGAAACCCTGTCTCTACTAAAAATATAAAAAATTAGCTGGGCGTGGTGGCAGGCGCTTGTAATCCCAGCTCCTCAGGAGGCTGAGGCAGGAGAATGGCGTGAAACCGGGAGGCGGAGCTTGCAGTGAGCCGAGATCACCCCACTACACTCCAGCCTAGGCGACAGAGCGAGACTCCGTCTCAAAAAAAAAAAAAAAAAAAAAAAAAAAAAAAAAAAAAAAAAAAAAAAAGAGTGGAAAAAAAAAAATTACCTATCCCAACTTCTTAGATACTACTTTATTTTCTAAAATAGTTATTGTTCCACCATTCTTATTTAGCAATATAATCCAAATAAAATTGGTTTTCTGTGTGGGATCAAGTTTTTTACATACATAAGTGATATGGTTTGGCTCTGTGTCCCACTCAAATCTCATGTTGAATTGTAATCCCCACATTGAAAGAGGGCCTGGTGGGAGGTGATTGAATCATGGGGGCGGACTCCTCCCTTGCTGTTCTTATGATGGAGGTTTCACAAGATCTGGTTGGTTTTTTGCTTTTTTGTTATTGCTGTGGTTTTGAGACAGAGTCTCGCTCTGTCGTCAGGCTGGAGTGCAGTGGTGCGATCTTGGCTCACTGCAAGCACCACCTCCCGAGTTCAAGTGATTCTCCTGCCTCAGCCTCCCGAGTAGCTGGGACTACAGGTGCGCACCACCATGCCCATCTAATCTTTGTATTTTTAGTAGAGATGGAGTTTCACCATGTTGGCCAGGATGGTATTGATCTCTTGACCTTGTGATCCACAAGGCCTCCCAAAGTGCCAGGATTACAGGCATGAGCCACCACACCCAGCCTGCAAGATCTGGTTGTTTAAAAGTATGTAGCATGTCCTCTTTCACTCTGTCTCCCTCTCTCCTCTTTTTCCGTGATAAGATGTGCTTTCTTGCCCTTCACCTTCTGCCGTAATTATGTTTCCTGAGGGCTCCTAGCCATGCTTCCTATACAGCCTGCAGAAATGTGAGTCAATTAAACCTCTCTCCTTCATAAATTACCCAGTCTCAGGTATGTCTTCACAGCAGTGTGAGAATGAACTAACACAGTATTTATATTTGGTTAATCTAGCCTCATTTATTTCTTCATTGCATTGCACTTGCACATTTCTCATACACCAAACAAACCTATGTTTTACCTTAGTTTACCCCATTAAGCACAATTGCATGCAGATAATTTACTTTATTTTATATTTGTTTATTTAGACAGGCTCTTGCTCTGCCCTCCAAGCTGGAGTGGAGTGCAATAGCATGATCACAGCTCACTGTAACCTTGAACTCCTGGCCTCAAGCTATCCTCTTGCCTTGACCCCCAAAGCACTGGGATTATAGGCATGCCACTGCACCTGGTTAAACAGCTTATTTTAAAAAGTATTTCAGGAAATTAAGAAGAGACTAAGAGTGGAACAGGTAAGGAAGAAAAGCCAACTTGAGGGTACATTAATGAACTGTTTATCACTGTGCTTAGTCCCCAGTCCCTCTTAAAAAAAGGTGTAGAATATCCTCAGAATTTTTCAACCATGACATGAAAGAGAGTCATATTTATACATGAATTCTCCTTTCTCAGTTGATAGTTTAACACCTGAGGGTGTTAAATTCATTGCAATTTCAAATATGCATGCATTAGATTGGCTGAGTGAGCTACTACAGGTGTCTGACACAGTAGCAGACAAGTACTGGAGCAGCAAGAAACAGATTCATGGTGCAGATGTGGCAAGGTATTAATGGCTACATCCTCATGCAGCTGGTTATTGCAGAGCCTGGAATAAAAAGATGAATTGAGAAGATGTGAAACAGGAAATGCAAAATGCCTGATAAAGTTCACACCTTATACCAATAAGATCTGCTCTACTGCAGTCCATCACAGAGGCAAGTGATCAGATGCAAATTGTGAAAAGTCTCAATACAAAAATATGCAATTAACGACCATTTTGAGGCTGAAATTGATATTTATCATCTCCCTTATCAACCATTCTAGAGTTCCCTCACTCACAGTTATTACTTCAGCAAAACCGGATGGATTGTCCCAAAGGGGATCAAGGTCTCCTTGGACTATGTTGTGACCAAGAGTAGTTGACATAAACCTGAGACAAGACAGTGAATGTGTACAACTATCTTTAGGACATAAACATGAACTACTTTTTTTTTTTTTTTTACTATTTTTATGGCCTATATAGTTGGACATTGAGAAAAATTCCTTCCCCATATCAGTAGCCACCATGTGGACCCATTCCAGAAAAGATGCCATTTGTTTAGCTTGGTTGCGCTGGAAAAATGTTAAGTTAAACAGTTAACAGATCATTCTAATGCCAGTCTTCTCAGAGCCTTTATATTCAATGCATGCTGTGAATCTTCAATAAGCAGACACTATACAGAAACATGCCCAAATTTATTTGTTCATAAAACACTTTTGTGTGGAACATTTGGAAGAATTAGGGTTGTGAAGTACACACTTTTTGGAATGCTCTACTTAGGGGATAAGGAATTGCTGAAGTTCAGATTCTATATTCTCATTATCTTTGAAGAACTAAATTCTGGAACATAGTAATGCACAATAAATGTTGAATGAGTGAGTGAGTAAGTGCATGGTTGAGTTGACACCAACGCACTGATAAGATGTGACTAGTTTAGGGCCATTTTAGTTTTTTACACTTTTTAATGAAAGTTGTTAAATGATTGCAATGTATGGGTACTAGGCAAAGTAATTTATTAGTAGTTACTCATTTAAATGTCACTCAAAACCCTATGACATAGACACTACCATGATTTCTCATTTATTGTTGAACAAATAGAGACTAAGAAAGTTTAAGTAACTGTCAAAGAATAAACAACCAATAGGTAGAAAGCAAGACAGAAAGCCCAGTTCTGTTTGTGTCTGAATCCTGCATTCATAACCAGCATGATCATATCACTGCGTTTGTCTCAAATTTTCTGCCATTTCATAAAAAGCCTTAGAAGTATAAAGCATGAACAAGTCTAGATTTTCTTTTCTTTTAGAATTGCACTGGAAAAAATCAGACCAATATTTAGTGTTATCTAGCCCTCACTTCATACCCAATACAGCTGAAAGATGTATTGGAACACCTCCAGACAGGAGACAGTAAAACTGGACTGTATGCCAGCTTTAAAGGCTACTGAGCCTTTGGGTTCCTCATTTGAAAAAATTGAGACAACAAGATTTACTTTATAGAGTTTCCCTGGAGATTAAAAATTAGCATATAGAAGGATAAGCATCTTACCAGAATGTGAACTCTGAGTCACACTACAAGGATTTGAATTCCAGCCCCAATATTTTCTAGCTGAGTAATCTTCTGCAAGTTAGTTGATTCATCTGTGCTTAGTTGCCTCATCAGTAAACCTGATTGGTAATACTATCTAAACCATAGGGTTGTGGAGAGAATCAAATGAGTTAACATACATAGTGCACTTAAAACATTTTCTCACTCATAAACAGATCTGTGTAAAGATTAGTCATGTTAGGTAATCTGTAACTGGTGCCTATTACATGTATCAGTCCCGTCAGCATGTATAAAAAGCATACTGCTTTAATAAACTTTCATTGTAATACTGTCTCTGCCACTATTAGTGATATGGCCCTGTCAACTAATTTAATTTTTCTATACATTAGTTTTCTCATCTGTAAAATGTGAACAAGAAAAGTTTATCTCACAGCGTTAAGACTAAATTCCCCATCATATGCAACATCCTGGAGCATAGAAGTGTTTCAATAAAAATTAGTAGTTTCCTTTCTTCCTTCCTCCATTCCTTCCACAGTGGGTTTGCTCTCTGAAAGTCTTAAGTAACAAGTAAGGCTATACCTTAAAAAATATATGGTAAGTCTTTCAAAGATACAATCACCAAGTACAACAATGCTTTCAAAAGGGCTTTGGATGGAAATTTAACTCATATTATAATATGACATATAACATATCAAACTACTTCTTCCTTTCTTGAAGGCATATAGTCAGCCCTCCATTTTCACAGATTCCACATTCATGAATTCAAACAACAATGGATCAAAAATATAAGGAAACAATAATAATACAAATAAAAACCAATGCAGTGTAATAATTTCTGTAGCATTTATAGGCATTTACATTGTATTTGGTATTATAAGTAATCTAGAGATGATGAAGTATTTGGGAGGACATGTATAGGTTGTATGCAAATACTACACCATTTTATATCAAGGACTTGCTTATTGGTATTTGCACACGTCCTGGAACTAATCCTTTCCACCGTGCCTCACCCCATGCAGATATCAAGAAATGACTATACATATACACAATTTTTTTCAACTGGCATATTCACTAATTAATTTTGCTATCTACATTAGCAGGATGCTTGCAAGTGGTAAATAAAGACTGGAGAGAACTAAGTAAACATTCCCATTATCATAGGAATATGTTAGAAGTGGAAAGTGGCTGAAATCTAGTTTTCTTGACCAAATCTAGTTTTCTTACAATTCTCTAGTTTAAAGTAAATCTAATGAGTCAGAGAATCTTCAGTCAAATGATCTCTTACTAATGCTAAACCTCTAGGGCCCTGTGAAGTTTCCAATAGCTTTATGTACAATTCTCACCACAGCATTATGGAAAAATTGTCATTATGAATTGTATTGATGCTGTGATTAAAAGCAATATTGCTTTATGTCCTTCAAGAGACTTAAAATATTACAACCTGGAGACAGATAAAGATGTTCTAACCAATCAGCACTAATAACACCACACATGTATATTGAATTTTGTAACTCATAAAGGAATTTGACATCCATTATTGTACATCATCTCTGTGAAGTAAGCAACACAAGTATTTTCATCTAGTTTTATAATTCCAGAAAATAAGACACAGAGAAGTAAAAAATGACATGCTTAAAATTCCTTAGATACACAACTAGAATGCAGCTTTCATCTCAGTCTAAAAGATCTTATTTCTACTATACACTCTATTTCCCAGCAACCATGAGGAAAATAAATAAAAATTTAAAACTTCTTCAAATATAAAAGAATAGATGTGATTTTTTTTTAAAAAGATTTTTTCATTATTAGTAATGGTTCTTGGATTAGGCATATTAGTCAAATTAACTACCTTTAGCCAAGAGGGGGTCCTTTGTTCTATCCTTACTGTTGAATTCTCCCTACTGTTCATGCACCCTGAAACTCTGAACATGATGGTGGTCCCTTGATCCTAACCTCCCTATTGGAACTTCCTCCATGTGTCATGATAACACAAATGTTCCAATTTCTTCTCCCATTCTCTGTAAAATAAATGTGTAGAAGAAACAGAACTAGGCCCTATCAATCCTGCAATAATTTTATTTGTGTGTTTGTTTTTAATTGTCCCTTCATTATTTTAAGTACACTACAAAATATTATTTTAAAGTACACTACAAAATACCTCTGAAATCTGTAATCTTTGTGAAGGGACATAAAAACCTACCAATAATGTTTACTCTTTATCGGACATTTAGGGGACTGCTTCGTATTCTCTATGATTCACTGATAATCATGATAAATAAGTAAAGTTAAAAACAGGCACAAAAGAAAAAAATGTATTGAGTATTATTAACTTTCTTTGAGAAAAATAATGTCAATAGATTTAAAATAAAGTGCTTTCAGTCCTAAAGATGTCTTTTAAATAATGTGTGAGTGTGTGGGAGGGTGTGTGGGTGTGTGGGTATGTTTCAAAGAAGAAAGTCTTAAAATTGAAAAGTTAAACTTGTATTTAAAAGCAAGAAGAAAAGTTATCATCTCTGGCACATAAAAACTTTTATATTCACAATATTACTTATTCATTGACTTTTTCTATCATCACTATTTCCTTGACTGTTCTTCACCTTTTAAAAACAGGACATGACAGCGGAAATAGTTGTATTAGTGAAAGAAACCCAGAGGGGAAACAGTCTTGTTTATTTTTACAGCACCAGGGTTCTTTCCTTAGGTGAACATCTTTGGAACTACCATCTGTACTAGGGAGAGAAAGCTGGAGGAGAATGATGAGAGACCATTGAGAGGGAAGGCAACAATTCCAAAGGGGAAGCTAAATCACCCAGCTGTCAGTGTTTTAGAAGCTGAGAATGTCATTTTGGTAAATAATCCAAGCCTCTCTCTTCATTTCCAAAGATTCACCTTTGCTCAATGGCCTTGCTCTCAGCGCGTGTTGGGGGGCGGTGCAGGGAGAGGTACAGAGGAGGGGAACTGATAGTGTATCAATAGTATCACACCTGACTCTGAACCCAGTCTTGCAAAAGCCCAAGGGTCATCAGTTGACAGGACAAATGGATTCCTTTTTTTTTTTGACAGTGTGACCCACCTGAATGTCTCTGGTCACTTCTCCATTTTCTAGTCAGGGTTTATCAATTTAAAACATTTTATCCGTGGTCAAATGTCCTCGGCAGAAAGAGGAACCCCCAAGACACGTTAAGGGTAGAGAATTTAAAAGAGAAGTATAGTTGTGATTTAGAGTTATAATAGTTACTTTACAATAAAATTGTTAATTTTCTTGTAAAAATTAATACATTGGAATGAAAATTTAAAACAATCTCAGCATAACTCAGAAATATCCTAATAAATATAGGAAGCTAGAAGAAAGAAATAAAATAACATGATAAAGGCAATTTTAGAAAAAAGAAAAAGTATGCTAATGTAGAAATTTCCAGCTAGAGGAATTTGATAGATCCCTTAATCTTACTTCTCTTATTTCTCACCCTTCAATTTATAGATTTGAAGTCTCAGGCCCCGAAAACATTCCTGACTTGCTAATTCATGGTTGAACTAGATCTAGAACCCAGGCGTTGGAATCCTAACGACAGTTTTTTGTTTTGTTACTTGATACCAAGTAGCATTTATTAAACAAAGGTTTATCGGGAATTTATAAACTAGTCATCAAACCAAAAAAAAAAAAAATCAATCCAAAATTTTCAATGAACTATTAATATTTTTCTATGGTTTACCTGGCACCAATTTAAACTCCTGAAAATTCCTTTTGATGTTGAAAACCTAGGCTATTGCCCTCCCCATTTTTTTGCCAATCACCACTAACAACAAAATTGTGTTTAGGTCAATTAAAAGTTAGAAAACTACTTCACGTTGTATGCTTAATTGTGACGAAGGCTGAGTTTTACTTGCAACAATAACTAAGAAAATCCAAGCCAGGATGACAAATTCTAATGGTGTTTTATCGTCTTTTTTAAAAAATAGATACAGTGAGTTCATTTCCTCTGAAGCCTCATGCACTTCTGCATGCATATGAATTTGCCAAATGAGCTATTCAGGGGCTATTAGGCTCAGATACATATACAAATATAGGAAATATAACTCTGGCTCTTGATCAAAAACATATTCTCAGTGTTCTCATGAAATAGCAAGAAATGAAAAGAAACAATCTTCCCAAGCACTAGGCTTGTTATTACCTTATTTTTAATTCCATATGTCAAATAGAATCCTAGAGGGATCAGATATAATACTGGAAAGTACATTACAAGGGGGAAAAGCTCTCTATTAGTCTGATGATAAAAGTAGCTGAAAAAAATGCTTTTTTTCCTTCTCCAATTTTCTAGTACAGCTTTCTGCCTGTAGGTAAAAGTGTAAATTACAAATAGAAGCTATCAAGTATCTATGTATCTGCCTATTAGTTTGTGGCTACCCAGACAATTTAAAATGAAACGTTCAACTATGTCTCATCTTATTATCTCCAGTAGAAAGAAAAAAATAAAAATAAAAAAATTGGTATAGTTTTATAAGAGCTACTAAGGTAGAATCATCACAATCTAAAGGTTTTCATTCAAAGGAAAATCTATGGTTAATCTCCGTGTGTGATAGCATATCAAAATGACTGTTTAAAAAAAGAAGGAAAATTTCCAGGTAATTGGGTGAATTTTTACTTTCTATTTGATGATTTAGTAAAATGTAGATCGTGCTGAAATCCATTGCTAAAAAGAAATGGTTTATTAATGAGTTATGAATTAAAGTCTGGAATATTTTAAGTACAGAAAAAGTTTAAATGCAATATTCATTATCAAACTTCAGACTGAGTTAGAAATTTCTAAAATTACTTGATTTGGTTACTTGCATAAGGTCATGTCTCACAGTCTTATGAGATCAAATATTTTTAGAAATAGATCTAGTCTAGATGTATGTTCTGATTTGAACACAAATAGTTTTATCCAATAACGTAAACAGGTTATCTTAGTTCTTGAAAACACTAGTATTTATTGATTGTAAGTTCATAAAAAGGATTTTGAAAGATAAGATTTGTCATGAGGCAATTTTACTTTTATTTGGTCATTTTAAAATTCCATTTAAAAAATTATCAGATATTAACTTGTATAAATCTGGAAAGAGCTTCGGAAAGCACTCATTCAACATTTGCCCATACTTAGTCTCTTTTGCTCTGTTTTAAGGTTAGAATGAGTTTGAGAATAGCTGCAATCATGGTTTCGACAAACCAGAGTCTGTGATGGGTTGAAACTATTGTCTGATAACTAACTCTTAGCATTTGGATTCTCTACTTGTACTCCATTTAGTCTGAGAAAATACCTTGGGGCATTGTTGTTCACCATACTCAACTTCTATTTTATCTTTATCAGATGCTGGTCAGGAGTGGTAGGTTTTGCCTTCTTGCCTAGTAATAAGTTTGGGTCAATGCATGGGAGTATGACCAGGCAGCTTTAAGATCTTCCTTCTAGAAGCACTGTTCAGCATCCAGGGGTCAAGGACAATGAAAGGCAGAAGGCCAAAAGTGCAAGAGAGGTGGAGATTAAAAAAAATTAATCATTGATTAATGTATGCTACATGTGGGCTCATGTTTATCTTGTTTAATACATCATGGGTGTCTGGAACATCCTTATAAATATTTTCTGAGTAAATGAATAAATACAATTAAGCAGAAGGCAGGACTGAAAAGAAAAAATAAAGGAAGAAAGTCCACCAGATTCATTTTTCTCCTCATCAAAACTCTGTTCAAACTACATGCCATTATTTTTCTTCTTGGCAATTCAGGGAAAATATTATTATTTATACTTATAATTATTAATTTTACAATTATTTTTATTTATTTATTTTTAAGACAATGTCTGTGACCCAGGCTGGAGTGCAGTGGTATGATAATGGCTCATGGCAGCCTTGAAATTCCAGGCTCAAACAATCCTTCCACTTCAGTCTCCTGAGTAGTTAGGACCACAGGCATATGTTACCATGCCCAGATTTTTTAAAAACATTTTTTAGGCCGGGCACGGTGGCTCACGCTTGTAATCCCAGCACTTTGGGAGGCCGAGGCGGGCGGATCACGAGGTCAGGAGATCGAGACCACGGTGAAACCCCGTCTCTACTAAAAATACAGAAAATTAGCCGGGCGTGGTGGCGGGCGCCTGTAGTCCCAGCTACTCGGAGAGGCTGAGGCAGGAGAATGGCGTGAACCCGGGAGGCGGAGCTTGCAGTGAGCCGAGATTGCGCCACTGCACTCCAGCCTGGGCGATAGAGCGAGACTCCGTCTCAAAAAAAAAAAAAAACATTTTTTATAGCGATTGAGGTCTTGCTATGTTGCTTAGACTGGTCTCAGACTTTTGGGCCCAAGCAATCCTCCCTCCATAGCCTCCCAAAGTGCTAGAATTACAGATATTAGCTGCCACACCCAGCTTATTATTATTATTATTTACAAATCAACACTCATGTGAACATAAGCTAAAGGATACATAACACAATCAGTTCCTCTTCCTTGAAAAAACATTACTCTGCTTCCCAGTAAGTCTGGAATAGTCTCCAGAATTCTTAACACACCATGCCAGGGAGCTACTATGTATAATGGCACTGCTAAGTGTGAGAAAACCTACCCATTTCCAATGTGGATGAAATATGTGGATTGGTCCTCTGAAAAGCTGCAGTCTCATAACAAAAATACAAGCATAAAATAGATGAATTCATTCTCATCAGAATTAAAAATCTTTGTGCTTCAAAGAATATGACCAAGAAAGTGATGTGTTTGCACTATAAAAAGAACAATTAAAACTCAATGATAAAATGTCAAATAATACAATTTTTAAAATTGGCAAAGGATCTGAATATATTTCTCCAAAGAATATATGCAAATGGCTAGTAAGTATATGAAAAAATGTTCGACATTGTTATCTGCTTTGGTTTGAATGCAGTGTCTCTCCAAATTTCATGTTGAAACTTAATCTCCAATGCAATCATATTAGGACGTGTGTTAATCTGTCCTCACACTGCTAATAAAGACATATCCGAGACTGGGTAATTTATAAAGAAAAAGAGGTTTAATGAACTCACGGTTCCACATACTGGGGAGGCCTCACAATTATGGCGGAAAGTGAAAGGCATGTCTTATATGGTGTCAGGCAAGAGAGAATGAGAGCCAAGAGAAAGGGAAAACCCCTTATAAAACTATGAGATCTTGTGAGACTTATTCACTACCATGAGAACAGTATGGGGGAAGCTGCCCCCATGATTCAGTTATCTCCTACCGGGCCCCTCCACAACACATGGGAATTATGGGAAATAAATTCAAGATGAGATTTGGATGGGGACACAGCCAAACCATATCAGAAAATGAGGCCTTTAGAAGGTGGTTAGATCATGAGAACACTGTCTTCATGAATGAGGTAAGTGGCCTTATAAAAGGACATGAGGAAGCCTTTTTGGCCCTTTTCCTCCTTCTGCCAGGTGAGGATGCATCTTGGAAGCAGACAGCAAGCTCTCACCACACATCAAATCTGCCAGAACCTTGATATTGGAATTCCCAGACTCCAGAACTATGAGAAATTAGTTTCTGTTGATTATAAATTACCCATCCTGTAGCATTTTGTTACAGTAGCCTAAACAGACTAAGGTATTTTTCATCAGGGAAATGCAAATCAAAAGCACAATAAGATACCACTTTATACTCACTAAGATTAATAGAATGAAAAAGATAATAAAAATGTTAATGTGAATGTGGAGAAACTGGAACCTCACACACTGATAGTAGGAATGTAAAACGGTGCAGCCACTTTACAAAATATTCTAGCATTTTCTGTAAGAGTTAAACATAGAATTACAACCTGATTCAGGAATTCCACTGAGTATATACCTAAGAAAATGAAAAGCTCTGCACAGAAAAAATTATACATGAATATTCAGGGAAGCGTTATTCATAATAGCCAAAAAGTAGAAATAACACAAATGTTCATCAATCAATGAAAGGATAAATGAAATATGGTATATCCATACAATGAAATATCATTCAGCAATAATAAGAAAGTATTGATACATGCTACAACAGGATGAATCTTGAAAACATTAAGTGAAGAAGCCAATTGCAATGGAATAAATATTGTAAATACTGTAATGATTTCACTTTTATGAAATGTTCAGAATAAGCAGATCCATAGTAGATTAGTGGTCACTTAATGCTATGGGGATGGATTTATAGGGAAAAGGGGTGACAGCTAATGGATTTGGTGTTTCTCTTTGAGCTGAGGAAAATGTTCTAAAATTAATTGTGATGGGTGCACAACTCTATAAATGTATTAAGAGCCATAAAACTACACAGTTTAAATGAGTGAATTGCCTGGTATATAAATTATATCTCAATAAAACTTTTACCAAAACATTCCAATTTAAAGAACTCTCAGGATCTTTTTTTTCCACTTTTCACGTAGAGACAACTTTCATTCTCTTTGTGAAATGAAATTAGCAATGTCTAAAGAGGACCACTATTACCCAGTCAACGACCCTGTGTTAAAAAAAAAAAGTTGTTGAAATATTCAGAATTTAACAGCGGCATGTGTACATAATATAAACATGTGTCTGGATATACACACATACATTGAAATTTATACACACGCATGCATTTATTATTACAAATAGCCTTAGCCAATGTTCAACAGGTTGAATATTTTCTCTCATTCCAGTCAATCACAGCTAGTTTTCCAACAGTCTCCCTAAAGGTTTTATGACCAGGACCAATTAGGCAGTATTGCTTTATTGGATTGTTAAGGCCTGCCAACAGTTTGGTGAATTACACAGCTGTCACATCAGTACATGAGTGATAGTCAGCAGAAAGACAATAAAAATAACAGAAGCACCCAGTGTACAAATCACAGGAAAAAGAAAAGCCTAACTGTTCTAAAGTGTTGGAAAATCATTATAAGAAAGAAAAATAGGCATATACTAGTTTCTGGTTACTTTACATATAGAAGTGAGTCAATAAAACGGTAGGAATTTAGTAAATGATTGACATTACTTCATTCTTCCCAGTGTGCACAGTCAGATCATTTTAAGACCTTGATATGGTTTGGCTCTGTGTCCCCACCCTAATCTCATCTCAAATTGTAATCCCCACATGTCAAGGGAGGGACCTGCTGGGAGATGATTGGATCATGGGGGTAGTTTTCCCCATGCCCTTCTGATAGTGAGTTCTCATGGTATCCGATGGTTTAAAAGTGTTTGGCGTTTTCCCCTACAACTCTCTCTCTACTCCTGCTGCCACGTAAGACGTGCCTTGCTTCTCTCTCACTTTCCACCATGATTCTAAGTTTCCTGAGGCCTTCCTAGCCAGCCATGCGAAACTGTAAGTCAATTAAACCTCTTTTCTTTATAAATTACCTAGTCTCAGGTAGTTTTTTATAGCAGTGTGAAAACTGAATAATACAGACTTTACAGATGTTAATAACTCTTAGAAATTACACCCAACAGAACATGAAACATACATATATTTTACACACCCTACCATTCCAGATACAGATAGATATAAGCAGATAGATATAATGACAGAGACACATACAGAGATGGGTATGTCTATGTCTATCTCTCCATAGACCTGTGAAGAAAACTTGCGAGTCTTTGTTACAATTTCCTGAATTTATGATGTTCCTTAGTGAAAGTTCTCTGAGAAGTCCATTGTGGATACCAAGACAGGATTAAGTGGGCAAGGAATTTATTAGGGAAACACCTGTGTGAAGAAAAATGAAAGAGGGAGGGAAGCAGCAGTCACCTGGAGAGGGTGAGAGGCATCTGGTCATGATGCAAGGCTGACTCTGAAAAAGAGAGGGAGAGAAAGGGGGTGGAAACCTCCTAGACTATGATATGGAGGAAGGAAATTTTGGCAAAGCTGTTAGGGAGTTCCTGAGACAAAATCAGCCATATCTTCCAGAAACAGGTTTGCTTTTCTCTGTCTTGCCTCAGTCATTGATTGGGAGCAATCCATGGCTTCAATGCAAATGCTTTCAAATCACAGCAGCTGAAGGCTTTGGTTAACTACACTGACTGTAGATGAGAGTTTACAAGATATATTCTCATGGCAACCACACTATAATTCACAAGCATCATCTATTTCCAGAAATTCTTGTACTGTGAAAATATCTAACTCATGAGATAGTTTCAAATGCAAAGAAAGCTTTATTAATATTTAATGTAGTAGTACTAAAGTGGACAGGATATTTGGTAGACATTTATAAACATTTGTTATCTTTGATTTCATAATTTTCTTGATTAGATGTGGTAGATTAATTGCAGGAATTACACCAATTCCTTCCACCTGTGCTGTATGCACATGCTTTGCAATGTGTTTTTGCAACTCCTCCCTTCCTGAAGGGTGGTCTGTTTTCTCCTTGAGTGTGGATTATCCTTTAAATTGCTTTGCCTAGTAGAATGTGCAGAAAGAATAATGTGTCTTTTCCAAATCTAAGTCTAAAGAGATATTGTGGGCTTCTATGCTCTTTTCCTCCTCTACCTTTGCCATTAGAACTTTCTTGACCTAGCTTCTTAGAATATGACATTGTTTGGGGAGTCAAGTTGGCACAGATGTCTCAGGCTGAGGCCTCGTATTTGTGAGAGAACCCAACTAAGATCACTAAAGCCACCTAGCAAACTCACAGTTTACTACAGACCCATAAGAGAGCCCTGCCATGCCCAGCTCAAATCTGCAAAACCACCGAGCTGACCATTTGACTTGTGATCAATAATAAATTACTGCTGTTAGAAATTTCTAAGTGGTAGAGTAATTCATTACTTAGCAGTAGCTAATACATTAGTTATGAAACATTTAAAAGCTTGTATGTCCAAGCTTTTGACAGTACTTAATGGATTTAATACTATATAATTACACACACACACACACACACACACACACACACACACACACACACAACACGTCATAAGGACATAATGACCAGTGAATGGGGCTTTTAACTGTATCCTATACCTTGAAGGAAATTCAGTGTCATTGATAGCCACGACTTCAGCCATCAAGAGCAGTTTTTCTGTATAACTGTTGTTTTTATCATATTATATGATGTAGTGACCAGGATAAGGCCTAGAGGCCCTGAGTGATCATGACCATTGGTGGATGATACAGGAAAAGTATTCCCTCAAATCTCTCCATAATATTGGGAGGAGACACTTTAGATTCCACTCAAAAGGCATTGAAAACTAACCTTTATCATCTGCTTATTTCTGGCCTCTGTAGGAGGACTGGGAACCCAAAGGGATATAAAAGTGATCCATATCCATGGCATGGAAAATATTTAAAGTTAAATGAACAGAAAAACCATTATTACGGGATTAAAAGTTTCATTTTATTGGAAAACACAAAGGTAGTTAAATTTCTGCTCTTAGTGTAGTACTTGAAATCTCAATCTTCTACTAGAACCCCTCTTTTTGTATTTTTAACCACAATCGATTTTACATTAAGTGAATTAAATATTTTAAATCAGTCATATTCTACAGCTAGGCTGCCAAGTGTGATAATTAGAAAGCTGCTTTTATATCTTCATTTAATTTCTGGATAGCAATTTCTTTTGTTAGGAGACCTGCAAACTAAATTATCCATAGTCCTTACCCATAAGCTTGAAATGATGTCTGGGAAATAGGAAGTTATACACTCCCCTCTAGCAGCATCCTCCCCTACACCCATTGACATTTAAACAAGGTCATCAAATTCTAGGCACTAAAACTCTAGCACAGCCCAGGACATAATTATACTTTTACATACTAAAGAGACACATTTTGAGTTCTAGTTTTTTAAAGCACTATGGAGACATGTGAAGTAGGCAAATCATAGACTGAAGGCTGCTAAAACTCCTGTCAATCTCTCCCCTGCCCTTGTTCTTCAGTCCTTGCACATTGACTGACAGAATAACTGTCCTAAGGCACAGTTCAGATCACGGCACTCCCAGCTCACACACTATCATCAACAGTAAAATCCCAAGTTCCCAAAGCCCTCTAAGATCTGGCTACAGATTATCTCACCAGCCTTAACCCGTGATGAATTCACCCATGCACCAGACACACCCAACTCTTCACTGTTCTCCCAATTGATTTAAAAATTTTTTTTGCCATAGGTTATTGGGGAAAAGGTGGCGTTTGGTTACATGAGTAAGTTCTTTAGTGCTGATTATGAGATTTTGGTGCACCCATCACCTAAGCAGTATACACTGCACACAATTTGTAGTCTTTTAGCCTTCTCCCCTTTCCCACCCATTCCCCAAGTCCCCAACGTCCATTGTGTTATTCTTATGCCTTTGCATTTTCATAGCTTAGCTCCCACTTATGAGTGAGAACATACAATATTTGGTTTTCCATTCCTGAGACTTCACTTAGAATAATAGTGTCCAATCTTATCCAGGTCGCCGTGAATGCCATTAATTAATTACCTTTTATGGCTGAGTAGTATTTCATTGTATATATATATCATGACTTATTTATCCACTCATTGATTGATGAGCATTTGGGTTGGTTCCACGTTTTTAAAATTACGAATTGTGCTGCTATAAACATGCATGCACAGGTATCTTCTTCATATGATGACTTCTTTTCCTCTGGATAGATACCCAATAGTGGAATGGCTGGATCAAATGCTAGTTTTACTTTCAGTTCTTTAAAAAAAAAATCTCCGCACTGTTTTCCATAGTGGTTGTACTAGTTTACATTCCCACCAGCAGTACAGAAATGTTCCCTGTTCACTGCATCCATGCCAACATCTATTATTTTATTATCTTTTTATTATGGCCATTCTTGCAGTGCATTGTGGTTTTGATTTGCATTTCCCTGATCATTAGTGATGTTAAGCATTTTTTCATATGTTTGTTGGCCTTTGTATATCTTCTTTTGAGAATTGTCTACTCATGTCCTTAGCCCACTTTTTGATGAGATTGTTTTTTTCTTTCCAATTTGTTTGACTTCATTGTGGATTCTGGATATTAGTCCTTTGTCAGATATATAGAATGTGAAGATTTTCTCCCACTCTGTGGATTGTCTGTTTACTCTGCTGACTGTTCCTTGTGTCGTGCAAGAGCTCTTTAAATAAGTGCTAGATATTTGTTTCCATTGCATTTGCTTTTGAGTTCTTGGTCATGAAATCCTTGCCCAAGCCAATGTGCAAAAGAGTTTTTCCAATGTTATCTTCTAGAATTTTTGTAGTTTCAGTCCTTGATCCATCTTGAGTTAATTTTTGTATACAGTGAGAGATTAGGATCCAGTTTCATTCTTCTACATGTGGCTAGCTAATTATCACAGCACCATTTGTTGAATAGAGTGTCCTTTCCCCACTGTATGTTTGTGTTTGCTTTGTTGAAGGTCAGTTAGCTACAAGTATTTGGCTTTATTTCTGGGTTCTCCATTCTGTTCCATTAGTCTATGTGCCTATTTTTATACCAGAACCATGCTGTTTTGATGACTATGGCCTTACAGTATAGTTTGAAGCCAGATAATGTGATGCCTCCAGATTTGTTCTTTTTGCTTAGTCTTGCTTTGGCAATGCGAGCTCCTTTTTTGTTCCATATGAATTTTAGGATTTTTTTTCTAGTTCTGTGAAGAATTATGGTGGTATTTTGTTGGGAATTACACTGAATTTGTAGATTATTTTTGGCACTATTGTCATTTTCACAATATTGATTTTGCCCATCTATGTGCAAGTAATGTGTTTCCATTTGTGTTGTCTATGATTTCCTTCAGCAATGTTTTGTAGTTTTCCTTGTAGAGGTCTTTTACCTCCTTGGTTAGGTATATTCCTAAACGTTTTATTTTATTTTATTTTATTTTATTTTATTTATTTTATTTATTTTTTGCAGCTATTGTAAAGGGGGTTGAGTTCTTGATTTGATTCTCAGTTTGGTCACTGCTGGTGTATAGAAGAGCTACTGATTTGTGTACATTAATTTTGTATCAGATAACTTTGCTGAATTATTTTATCAGTTCTAGGAGCTTTCTGGAGGAGTCTTTAGACCTTTCTAGATAAACAATCATATCATCAGCAAACAGCAACAATTTGACTTCCTCCTTACCAATTTGGATGCCCTTTCTTTCTTTCTCTTGTCTGATTCCTCTGGCTAGAACTTCCAGTACTATGTTGAAGAGAACTGGTCAGAGTGGGCATCTTTGTCTTGTTCCAGTTCTCAGAGGGAATGCTTTCACCTTTTCCCCATTCAATATAATGTTGGCTGTGGGTCTGTCATAGATGACTTTTATTACATTGAGGTATGTCCCTTGTATGCCAATTTTGCTCAGAGTTTTAAAGGAATGCTGGATTTTGTTGAATGCTTTTTCTGCATCTATTGAGATTATCATGTAATTTTTGTTTTTAATTCTATTTATGTGGTTTATTACATTTATTGACTTGTGTGTGTTATACTATCCCTGCATCCCTGGTATGAAACCCACTTGATCATAGTGGATTATCTTTTTGATATGTTGTTAGATTTGGTTAGCTGGTATTAAGAATTTTTGCATCTAGGTTCATCAGGGATATTGGTCTGTAGTTTTCTTTTTTGGTTATGTCCTTCCTGGTTTTGGTATTAGGGTGATACTGGCTTCATAGAATGATTTAGGGAGGATTCCCTCTTTCTCTATCTTGTGGAATAGTGTCAATAGCAATGGTAGCAATTCTTCTTTGAATGTCTGGTAGAATTCTGCTGTGAATTCTTCTGGTCCTGGACTTTTTTGTTGTTGGCAATTTTTTTATTACCATTTCAATCTCACTGCTTGTTATTGGTCTGTTCAGGGTATCTGATTCTTCCTGATTTAAGCTAGGAGGGTTGTATCTCTCCAGGAATTTATCCATCTTCTCTAAGTTTTCTAGTTTATGTATGTAAAGGTGTTCATAGTAGCCTTGAATGATCCTTTGTATTTCTGTGGTGTCAGATGTAATATCTCCCATTTTGTTTCTAATTGAGCTTATTTGGATTTTCTCTCCTCTTGGTCAATCTTGCTAATGGTCTATCAATTTTATTTATCTTCTCAAAAAATCAGCTTTTTGTTTCATTTATCTTTTTTTGTTTGTTTGTTTCAATTTCATTTTGTTCTGCTGTGGTGTTATTTCTTTCCTTCTGCTGGATTTGGGTTTCATTTCTTCTTGTTCCTCTAGTTCCTTGAGGTGTGACCTTAGATTGTTTGTGCTCTTCCAGACTTTTTGACGTAGGCCTTTAGGGCTATGAACTTTCCTTTTCGCATCACCTTTAGTGTATCCCAGAGGTTTTGTTCAGTTGTGTAACTATTGTCATTCAGTTTGAAAAATTTCCATCATGATTTTATGACCCAATGATCACTGAGGAGCAGGTTATTTAATATCCGTGTATTTGCATGGTATTGAAGGTTCCTTTTGGAGTTGATTTCCAATTTTATTCCACTGTGGTCTGAGAGAGTGCTTGATATAATTTCAATTTTCTTAAATTTATTGAGGCTTGTTTTGTAGCCTATCATATTGTCTATCTTGGAGAAAGTTCCTTTCACTGATGAATAAAATGTATATTCTGCAGTTGTTAGGTAGAATGTTCTGTAAATATCAATATCTGTTAAATCCATTTGCTCCAGGGTATAGGTGTTTGTTTGTTTGTTTCGAGATGGATTCTCACTCTGTTGCTCATGCTGGAGTGCAGTGGTGCAACCTCAGCTCACTACAATCTCTGCCTCCCAGGTTCAAGCCATTCTCCTGCCTCAGCTTCCTGAGTAGCCAGGATTACAGATGTCTGCCACCACATCCCACTAATTTTTGCATTTTTAGTAGTGATGGGGTTTCACCATGTTAGCCAGGCTGGTCTTGAACTCCTGACCTCAGGTGATCCGCTTGCGTCTGCTTTCCAAAGTGCTGGGATTACAGGCATGAGCCACCACAGCTGGCCCAGGATATAGTTTAAATCCATTGTTTCTTTGTTGACTTGCTGTCTTGATGACCTGTCTAGTGCCATCAGTATTGAAGTCCCTCACTATTATTATGTTGCTGTCTATCTCAATTCTTAGGTCTATTAGTAATTATTTTATAAATTTGGTAGCTCCAGTGTTAGTTGCATATATATTTAGGATTGGAATATTTTCCTGTTGTGCAAGGACTTTTATCATTATATAATGTCCCTTTTTGTCTTTTTTAAAACTGCTGTTGCTTTAAAGTTTTGTCTGATGTAAGAATAGCTACTCCTGTTTGCTTTTGGTGTTCATTTGCATTGAATGTCTTTTTCCACCCCATTACCTTAAGTTTCTGTAAGTCCTTATGTGATAGGTGAGTCTCTTGAAGGCAGCAGATAGTTGGTTGGTGAATTCTTATCCATTCTGCAATTCAGTATCTTTTAAGTGGAGCATTTAGGCCATTTACATTCAATGTTAGTATTGAGATCATTCCATTCATCATGCTATTTGTTGCCTGTATACCTTTCTTTTTTTTAATTGTATTTTTGTTTCATAGGTCCTGTGAGATTTATTCTTTAAAGAGGTTCTGTTCTGACATGTTTCCAGAATTTATTTCAAGATTTAGAGCTCCTTTTAGCGGTTCTTGTAGTGCTGGCTTGGTAGTGGTGAATTCTCTCAGCATTTGTTTGTCTAAAAAAGATTGTATCTTTCCTTCATTTATCCAGCTTAGTTTCACTGGATACAAAATTCTTGGCAATAATTCTTTTGTTTAAAGAGGCTGAAGATAGGGCTCTAATCCCTTCTAGCTTGTAGGGTTTCTGCTGAGAAATCTGCTGTTAATCTAATAGGTTTCCTTTATAGGTTACCGGGTGCTTTTGCCTCACATCTCTTAAGAGTCTTCCCTTTGTCTGAACTTTAGATAACCTGAAGACTGTGTGCCTAGGTGATTTTCTTTTTGCAATGAATTTCCCAGGGGTTCTTTGAGCTTCTGTCTAGGTCTCTAGCAAGGCTGAGGAAGTTTTTCTCGATTATTCCCCCAAATACGTTTTCGAAACTTTTAGATTTCTCTTCTTCCTCAGGAACACAAATTATTCTTAGGTATGGTCGTTTAACATAATCCCAGACTTCTTGGAGGCTTTGTTCATTTTTTTTGTTCTTTTATCTTTGTTGAATTGGGTTAATTTGAAAACCTTGTCTTTGAGCTCTGAATTTCTTTCTTCTGCTTCTTTGTTTCTATTGCTGAGACTTTCCAGACGTTTTGCATTTCTATAAGTGTGTCCATTGTTTCCTGAAGTTTTTAAATTGTTTATTTATGCTATTTATTTCATTGAAAATTTCTCCCCTCATTTCTTTAGTCATTTTTTTGACTTCCTTAAATTGGGCTTGCCTTTCTCTGAAGCCTCCCTGATGAGCTTAATAACTGACCTTCTGAATTCTTTTTCAGGTAAATCAGGGATTTCTTCTTGGTTTGGATCCATTGCTGGTGAGCTGGTGTGATTTTCTGGGGGCATTAAAGAACCTTGCTTGGTTTTCTGGTTCCTTCTCATTGGGGTAGCCTCTGTCAGAAGGAAGGTCTAGTGCTCAAGGCTGTTGTTCAGATTTTTTTTGTCCCACAGGGTGTTCCCTTGATGTAGTACTCTCTCCCTTTTCCTAAGGATGTGGCTTCTTGAGAGCCAAACTATAGTGATTGTTATCTCTCTCCTGGATCTAGCCACCCAGCAAGTCTATCAGGCTACAGGCTGGTACTGGGGGTTGTCTGCAGAGTCCTGTGATGTAAACTGTCTGTGGGTCTCTCAGCCATGGGTATCAGCACCTGCTCCAGTGGAACTGGCAAGAGGGTGAAATGGACACCATGAGGGTTCTTAGCTTTCATTGTTTAATGCACTATTTTTGTACTGGTTAGCCTTCTTCTAGGAGGTAGCAATTTCAAGAGTATATCAGCTGTGGAAGTACAGAGAGGATCAGGTGGTGGGCAGGGCCCTAAAACTCCCAACAGTATATGTCCTTTGTCTTCAGCTACCAGGGTGGGTAGGAATGGACCATTAGATGGGGGTAGGGCTAGGCATGTCTGAGCTCAGACTCTCCTTGGGCAGGTCTTGCTGTGGCTGCTGTGGGGGATAGCAGTGTGGTTTCTGGGTCAATAGAATTATGTTCCTAGGAGGATTATGGCTGCCTTTACTGTGTCATGCAGATTGTCAGGGAAGTGAGGGAAAGCGGGGAAGTCACAGGCCTCACCCGGTTCACATGCAATCCAAAAGTCCAGTCTCACTCCCACTGTGCACCCCACCAACAGCATTGAGTCTGTTTCCAGGCAGTAGACAAGCAGAGCTGAAAACTTGCCCCAGGCTACCTGCCTCCCAGCTGCAAAAACAATAGGGCTTTTGCACCTCCCCTGCCTGTGGAGTCTGCACACCCAATTCACACTCTCCCCCAAGTTCTGGCCAGGAGACTTCTTGATCAATTCAAATTGTTACAAAGGTCCCTTCTCCCTGTGGCCTCTTCCCAGTGCCTCTGGCAGGCTTCCCCAAGGACACAGTATTTGGGGTGTCTTCCGGGTCCTGCAGGAGCAATCTGCTTCCTTCCGAGGGTCTCTGGGTCCTCTCAGCTTTCCTGACTTATTCCTGAGTCATTCTGGAGCAAAAGTTCACAATGCAAGCCTCCACATGCTGCTCTGTCCATCCAAGTGAGAGCTGCAATCTAGTCCTGCCTCCTGTCCACCATGATCCCAGTTGATTTTTGAACTTCCCATTCTGCCTAAGATAATCCTCCTGCCCACTGAGAATGCCTTCTCAACTATTTCCATTTGTAGAGATACTGGTATTTTCCACAGCCTCACTCAATAGCTTCAACACAAATAAGTCATTTGTAAACATGTCTATTTCACCTAATTCACCATAAACTCCTTGTGGTTAGGATACATCTATTTCATTTTGGCATACTCCATAATATCTGGATTTGTGCCCAAAAATTACAGGTATAATAGTAGTAACAATAATCATAATGTAATAACTTACATATGAATATGCATGAAATATGTATGTGTTTGTATATGTCTGTATATATTCTGATTTACTATGAGGATTCAAGATAAGATCACATCTCTTTTAATATTTGTCAGTATAAATATAATCCCCCAATACACTATTTAAAAATTCCTTCTTATTTCTTTCCCCCTTTCCCTCTACATACCTGGGTAGTTCTGGATGCCCACATAATAACTCAATGCAAGAGGCAAGTCATGGACACAAAGGCCTCATCAAGGAAGAACCAAAAAACTTTCCAGTTCCCTATTGTAATTGCTGCTATCATTGCTGGAAAGAAAAGGAGACCACTCTTTTTGTGATTCAAATCAACCATTCTTTCCTTATATTTACATAGAGGAATTTTGCAAAGTTAATAGCTTTTTTGTTGAAGCTTATTCTTCTAAATAAAAGTGTCAGAGTGTTTTTTTTCACAGAGGGTCCCCTAATTCTACTACAAATTTGTTCACTTTTTTCTCACTGATTTCAGATCTGAACCCTGCAAAGGTCACAGGGAGAGAGAAACAATCTCTGTTAGGCCAAAGAAATATACAGTTGCATTCTTTCTGCAGAATGCATTGGCATAACTAATAAATATTTCTCAACTTGCATTCTTCCAAAGGAGATTTAATGTTTCACCTGCCATAAATAAAGGCAACTGATAATTTGTAAGCAAAATATCCTCTTAAAAAAAAACGAAAGCAGTAAAGAAAAAAGGGAAATGATAGGGAAGCCAATAAAAATACAACTGATTATAATTTCTCAATTTCCTTGAGTTCTGTTATGTGGGATGCAATATATTAACCATTTTTTAAACATATTTTATCTTCTAATTCTCACAACAACCCCATTGTGCTCTACTGATTGAAATACTGAAGAATCAAGCAATGAACAATGTTCTCCATTGAAGAGTAGAACTTAGACCTGTCTGACTCCACTGTTTCTGTTCTAGCAAACTCAACTGCCCTGTTATGGCAGTGAGTTAATTAAACTGAATGAAATGAAAGTAGTTTCACACTACTTTCAAGATGGTAAGCCTACTTTATCCAAATTATTATCATACCTTTTCATACATTGATAAAGATACACAGAACAAAACTATATTAAGTATCTGTTCAGGGAACTTTTCTAGGATTAATTAAACTGGCTCCCTCTCTCATCTCAGCATGTTTGCACTGACATCTGTTGCATGGCATCCATACATGCTTTCTTCCTGTACTGTACCACCAGGGTCTGAAGAGGCAGAAAATTATCCCTCTACTAAAAGCAACTCCTATATTTCACAATATTGAATCACTGCATTTTGCTTTTTTTGAAAATAACAATTTTCTGCTGTAACGTTTTATAGTGACTGCAGTTGTCATATAGCCATCATTATGAGCATGCTGCATTCCATGGATCTCTTTTGCAACCAGTATTCTTTTTATTCAGATTTTTTTCTCCTCTCATTTCCTGCATATGACTACTTTGTGAAATTGTATTTGGATTCATAAACTATGTTCTTGGACTCAGCATTAAAAAGAAAATGTGCTTCTGTCTCCTGCATTGCTAGAAGCTCTATCAAGATTTGGTGATTTTGATAGATCACCTTGTAATCTTGCCTTGTGATTATCTTTTTCATCCAACATAATAACCAATGAAGTACCTTCTTGCCTCTAAATATTCAGAGCAATGAACATACATTGAGAAGCACTCACCCTGGACAAAAACCCTGAATAATTTGATTAAAAAAAGAAAAAATCTCTTGTACTTTTCCATCATGTATCACAAAGCTAAAAATAGTAGAAGGTGATAAAAATATTCATGTATATGTCATATGCCTGTAAATGAATCAGATTGGTATGTAAACAGGGAATTGGAGATAAATAGAAGGTGACTGATGTGGTTAGGCTTTGTGTCCACACCCAAATCTCATCTTGAATTGAAATCCCTATAATCCCCTCATGTCCACGGAGAGACCAGGTGGAGATAATTGAATCATGGGGTCAGTTTCCCCCATATGTTCTCATGATAGTTGGTGAGTTATCATGAGATCTGATGGTTTTATAAGGGGTTTTTCCCCCTTCACTCAGCACTTCCCCTTCCTGCCATTTTGTGAAGAGGTGCCTTGCTTTCCCTTCACCTTCTGCCATGACTGTAAATTTCCTGAGACCTCCCCAGCCATATGGAACTGTGAGTCAATTAAGCCTCTTTCATTTATAAATTACCCAGTCTTGGGGATTTCTTCATAGCAGTGTGAGAATAAACTAATACAGTAAATTGTTATCAGCAGTGGGGTGCTGCTGTAAAGATACCCAAAAATGTGGAAGTGACTTTGGAACTGGGTAACAGCAGAGGTTGAAACAGTTTGGAAGGCTCAGAAGAAGACAGGAAGATGTGGAAAGTGTGGAACTTCCTAGACACTTGTTGAATGGTGTTGACGAAAATGCTGATAGTTATATGGACAATGAAGTCCAGGCTGAGGTGGTCTCAAATGGAGATGAGTTACTTCTTGGGAACTAGAGCAGAGGTGACTTTGCTTTAGCAAAGAGACTGGCAGCAATTTTCCCCTGCCTTAGAGATACGTGGAACTTTAAACATGAAAGAGATGGTTTAGGGTATCTGGTAGAAGAAATTTCTAAGCAGCAAAGCATTCAAGAGGAAACAGAGCATAAAAGTTTGGAAAATTTGCAGCCTGACAATGCAGTAAAAAAGAAAAACCCATTTTCTGAGGAGAAATTCAAGCCTGCTGCAGAAATTTGCATAAGTAACAGGAGCTGAATGTTAATCACCAAGACAATTAGGAAAATGTCTCCAGAGCACCTCAGAGACCTTCACAGCAGCCCCTCCAATCACAGGCCCGGAGGCTTAGATGGGAAAACTGATTTCATGAGCTGGGCCCAGGGTCCCCTGGCTCTATGCAGCCTCAGGACATGGTGCCCTGCCCCAGCTGCTTCAGCTCCAGCCATGGCTAAAAGGGAGCAAGGTACAGCTTGGACCGTTGCTTCAGAGAGTGAAAGCCCCAAGCCTTGGCAGCTTCCATGTAGTGTTGAGCCTGTAGGTGCCCAGAAGTTAAGAAATGAGGTTTCGGAACCTCTGCCTAGATTTCAGAGGATGTATTTAAATGCCTGGATGTCCAGGCAGAAGCTTGCTGCAGGGGTGGAGCCCTCATGGAGAACCACTGCTAGGGCAGTGAGGAAGGAAAATGTGGGGTCAGGGCCCCCAAACAGAGTCCCCACTGGGGACCTGCCTAGTGGAGTTGTGTGAAGAGGGCCACTGTCCTCCAGACCCCAGAATGGTAGATCCACCAACAGCTTGCACTGCACAGCTGGAAAAGCCACAGACAATGCCAGCCCATGAAAATGGCTAGGAGGGAGGCTGTACCCTGCAAAGACACAGGGGTGGAGCTTCCCAAGACCACTGGTACCCACTTCTTTCATCAGCATGACCTGGTGACATGGAGTCAAAGGAGATCATTTCAGAACTCTAAGATTTGACTGCCCTGCTGGATTTCACACTTGCATGGGTCCTGTAGCCCCTTTATTTTCTCCCATGCGGAACGGGCCTGTTAACCCAATGCCTGTAACCCCATTGTATCTAGGAAGCAACTAATTTGCTTTTGATTTTACAGGCTTTTAGGCAGAAGAAACTTGCCTTGTTTCAGATGAGACTACTTTGGGGGGGTGTTGGGAAGGCATAATTGGTTTTGAAATGTGAAAGGGAGATGAGATTTGGGAGGGGCCAGAGGCAGAATGATATGGTTAGGCTTTGTGTTCTCACCCAAATCTCATCTTGAAATGTAATCTCCATAATCCCCACATTTCAAGGGAGGGACCAAGTGGAGATAATTGAAGCATGGGGGTGGTTTTCCCCACAGTGTTCTCATGATAGTTCATGAGTTCTCATGAAATCTGATGGTTTCATAAGGAGCTCTTCTTCCTTCACTCAGCACTTCTCCTTCCTGCTGACTTGTGAAGAAAGTGCCTTGCTTCCCCTTTGTATTCCACCATGATTGCAAGTTTTCTGAGGCCTCCCCAGCCATGCAGAACTGTGAGTTAATTGAACCTCTTTCCTTTATAAATTACCCAGTCTCAGGTATTTCTTCATAGCAGTGTAAGAATGGACTAATAGAGTGACTCATGATTATTGTCATGGGTTTACTAGTACATGATTTCTCGAGGTTCAGACATGTGTCTTATAAATCTGTCTGTCATGCTTGCAAAACATGCAGGAGTGGGGTAGGGAGTGTTATGTATGTCTTTATTTTGTTTTATTTCACTAGATGTTACCGTTTATGTCTTTCCAACAACAAAAATACAAATGGAAATATTTTATTTCAAAAATATGTGAACATTTGCTTTGAGATTTGAAACGTCAACTGCTTCATTCATTTTGAAATACTGTGTTCCCCACATCCATTGCTCTTCATTGTTCTTTTATACAGAAGATACAATGAACAGGAAGAACACATAGCTGGCTGTTGAAAGGACCTGCCACTTACCAAGTGTACCATAGAGCAAGTTTCTTAACCCTCCAAGCTTCAGTTTTCTCACCTTAGAAATTGATATAATAATATCTACACTGAAGTGTTGGTGAAAAGATTAAATAGATAATATACTTAAAGCACTTATGCAAAATATCCTCCAGCTCATAGAGGGTTCCCAATAATGGTAGTTATTAGTATCCATAATTGTCTCTAAAGTTATTTTCAAAAATATAAATGGTCGATAACGATCTAAAACTTAGTTTTGGAAAGATGAACATGTATTATTGATGCCTGGAACTACATTTTCTGAATTCTAATGGCCACTGGTCAAATACGTCGCAAGTTGACTACGTGAAATTTCAGTGATGAGGATTTTGTGATGATTCAAGTGCAACAAGATGACTGCACAGTTGCTGAGGGGAGGAAGCCTCTTTCTGCTGCACTCTCCCTAAACCAGTCACTTCAAATTAACTGGCCATGCTTCCCTTAAATATAGGTATGGTGAAAGGGAGGCTGTCCTTTATGTCCTGTTATGTTATGTTGGGGAGGGAGGGATTGCTATTTTAAACAAGATAGACAGTGAAGGCCTCAGTGTTAAAATACTATTTGAGCAAAACCTGAAAATGTGAAAAAGTTATTCACGTGCATAAAATGAAGCAAAGTATTCCAGGCTGAGGGACCAGCCAGTGCGAAACACCCAAGGCATTATGTTTATTCTGGTCAGAGATGAGTAAGGATAGCTTGGTTGGAGCCACGTAGTCAGGCTGAGTCTGAGAGGGAGCAGAGCCTTTCTTTTGCTCTTGCGGGGTCTTCTCAGAGCCCTGGCTTTTACTTTACAGGAGGTGGGGAGCCACTAGACATTTCAAGCGGAAGACTATCAGTATCTAATGTGTCATTTAAAGGAACCACTATAGCATCCTGTGGATGGACTGTAGGATAGAAGAATGGAGGCAGGGAGACCAGGTTAAGAGATTATTGGCAAAAGCCTAGGAAAAGGGCAGGTTGGTGAGCAGGGGAAACAATGAAACATGTTTGAGTTCTGGTTATATTCTAAAGGCAGAGGTGACAAGACTTGTGAACAGATAGGATACAGGATATACTTAAATTGTGGTTAGGTCCAAAATTATTGATTTGAGTAACAAGAAGGAAAACGTAATCATTTTCTTAGATGGGAAGGCTGAAAAAAGTTTGGAGGGAAGATCAAGGGTTCAATTTGGGACACGTTGATTTTGGGATTTCTATTAGACATCCAAGTTTTTAATAAGAAATTAGATATCCAAGTCTGGATTTTAGGGGAGAGGTATAGGCTAGATATAAAATTTAGGCATCAACAGCATATCAATGATATGGAAATCCTTGAGAATGGTAAGATCTACGGAAGTTATAGGTGCAAGGAGACTTGTTCCCTGGTATACTCTAACATTTAAGAGTTGGAGAACAAGGTAAGTAAATTTATAAAGTGGCTAATGACAGAGACATTAAACTAGAGGTTTCACTGTGTCACAGAAGCCAGGTGAAAGCATGTATATCCAAGGAGAAGGCATGATAACTGAATCAAATGCTGCCAATAGGTCAAGGGATATGTGGACTGAATTCACCACTGGATTTAGCAATGTGGAGGTAATTATTGACAGCAGGAACAGTTTCAGCAAACTATTAGAGGAGAAACTAGTTTTAAGAAGGATTCAAAAGAAAATAGGAGAAAATGAATCAGAAAAAGCAAACATTAACAACTCTCTCTAGGCAGTTTGCTGTAAAGGAAGGCTAAATAGATCAGGGCTCGAGTAGAATGTGAGGTCAAAAAAGGATTTGTTGTTTGCTTTGCTGTTGTGATGTTTGTTTCTTGTTGTTGTTTTGGGGGATGTTTTTGTTTTGTTTTGTTTTTCCAACAGAGAATAATCTTTCCCTTTCCCCTTCTTTCCCTATGCCCTGAGGGTAGACATGGACACATTGTTGAGTTGCAAGATGGAATTGAATTGATGCAAGCTCATTCAAAATGCTTTTCACAAGTAAAATCTTTATGAAAATCTTTCTTCACAACTCAGTCTTAGCTGAAAACATTTCCTCATTCCCATGTAAAGGGAAAGCCGTTATGATGTAAAATATTCTAAGATTTTATTTGGCAGTGGGATCTGTCTTAAGTATCATAGAAACCATGAATATCTCCTCGTTATCTATATTGACTAAACAATGTTTCCAGAATCTTTTTGTTAGTGTTTCAGAATCCTCAGGATGAGAAAATGCTTCTTCCAGCTAGGAGCAATAATAGCCCCTTTAATCTCAGCCTCCTTGTCATCAGATCTTAGGGGGCTTCCTATTCCTGAGGATTTGGAAGTGCTGACACGATATAGCCAAATCTGACCCTGTTGCTTACTGCTAGAAAAAAAAAAAAAAGCCATTCAAACTATGTTGCAGCAATTGCAGTGGGATTCCCTGGACTCATAAATGAAGAAAAAAGATTAAGGTAATTTTTCAGTGGTGCTCAGCTAGCTCACAATTTGTTGGTTTTCAGAATTTTAGACTATTAATAGAAGCAATGAATACAATTAGATAAATTGACAGCACATTTTATTACTTACAGATATTTCAGTGTAAACACAAAAATTATTTCATCATTCTCATTTTATGATAGTAGTTGTGCTTGTGTTTGTATATACATAATAATGTAAATGAAATAAATAATTTAATCATATAATGTAATAAGTATATAAATTTGTGAAGTATGGGCATAATAGGTAGTTGTTATTTCTATGAAAATTAAGCTGAATCCTTTGCAAAGGCTCAATAAATATGAATCACTAAAAAATTCTGTAAAACTAAGTATGGTAATATGTCTTCAAATGATTTGGAAAAAAAAAATCACAAAAACTGCATTCTTCTTCTTCTTTTTTTTTTTTTTTTTTTTTTTGAGGCAGGGTCTTGCTCTCTTACCCAGGCTGGAGTGCAGTGACGTGATCTCTCACTGCAACCTCACCCTTCTGGGCTCCAGTGATCCTCCTACCTCAACCTCTCAGGTAGCTGGGACAATAGGTGCATGCCACCACACCCAGCTACTTTTTGTATTTTTGTAGAGGCAGAGTCTCACTATGTTGCCCAGGCTGGTCTCAAACTCCTGAATTCAAGTGATCCACCCACCTTGGCCTCCAAAAGGGCTGGGATTAAAGGCATGAGCCACCGTGCCTGGCCCAAAAGCAGAATTCTGCAGTCAACTTTCTTTCTTTTCTTTTTTTTTCTTTTTTGAGGCAGAGAGTCTTGCTCTTTTGCCAGGCTGGAGTGCAGTGGCACAATCTTGGCTCACTGCAACCTCCACCTCCCGGGTTCAAGCAATTCTCCTGCCTCAGCCTCCTGAGTAGCTGGGACTACAGATGTGCACCATCACACCCAGCTAATTTTTGTATTTTTAGTAGAGACTGGGTTTCACCATATTGTCCAGGATGGCCTTGATCACTTGACCTTGTGATCCGCCTGCCTCGGCCTCCCAAGGTGCTGGGATTACAGGCGTGAGCCACTGCACCCGGCCAACTCTGCAGTCAACTTTCTTTGCTAGTACTTTTAAGTTCTTAATTCCACTGTAAAGGAAAATAATAAAGAATGCATCAATTATGTATATGTGGTCTATAGAAAGACAATTTTAATCTTCAATTATAAGTCACAGATATAAAGAATCCTTGCCTCATTATCAAAAGATTGGTGAATGAATATGCATTTACATGTTTTAGATGTAAACAAATTAATTTCTACATGTATTCATTTCTATGATTTCCTGCTTTAATCAATTTTTTACTGACCATATACCTGCTTTAATAATGAGAAGTTTTTATTCTATTTTTAAAATATTCTATTTTTAAATATTCATGTGTTTTAAAAATATGGATAATTCAATCTTTATGTTAAATTTTGCATTAAATTCTGATCAAACACCCTTGTATTCTAAGTATTTTTCTATATTATTACAAGCCTTAGGATGATATTCAAAATATTTAACAACCAGTTTGACAGGGGCCAAACCAGCTAAAATAGACTAATGCATCCTTAAGGATGCTTAGGAGGAAAAATACACCCCCCCACACACACACAGTTCATAATTCATGAGGATCTAAGTGTTTTAGGGATGCAGTTTTAAAATGTTACTTATGCATTGAGCAGCAATCAAGAGCATTTTGGTGCATTCTGGAAGATTATCAATTTCAAAATATTAAGTTCTTTCAGAAGCCAAATTTTCACATAATCCTCTGGGTTGGCATGAGGTACATTTTGGCATAATGCCAGCATTAGTGCTTTAAAAGTGAATATATTTAGTTTCACAAAAAATTTAAGCACAGAAGCAGGAATATTAAGTCATATGAATAATGTTCTTTCGATTTTAGGGAAAAATAATATTGCTTTTACTTCATTTTTCTTATTCTTCAAAGTCAAATAAATGTGAGGTATGAAGAATTACTTGGAGAATTTTTGGAAAGTATAGCTGCTTAATGCATGAACCTAGATTTTAGAATATAATTAAATTGAAATAAAGTGAAGAGATTTATTTGTATCATTCACACTTGCTATGCTTTAAATACTTTCTGAAGCAAACAATTCAGTAAATAACTAAACAAGTGAGGGGGCAGGCAAGCAGGCAAGAAGGCTAGTCAATAATGGGTAATAAATATTATCTTCCTCTCTTCATCTTTTCCTTCTTTTGTCACGAGGAATAAATTTCCTATTCAGAAGCATAAAAGAAAGTGATTAGCATGCATGTTTGTTGCAAAATTATTAATATCAGAGAAAAATAAAACAATCTTCAAGCCTAAGAATAGTGCTGTGATGAAGTAAAATATGGCCTATCTGTTTGAAAAGTGATTCAGTTATTAAAATAATGACTCTGTGTGTATTGGTATGCACCTATTCATTCAGGTTGCATATAACTGATCTAAATTCTAATTGGCCATTAGTCTATTTTAGCTAGTTTGGCCCCTGTCAAACTGGTTGTTAAATATTTTGAATATCATCCTAAGGCTTGTAATAATATAGAAAAATACCTAGAATACAAGGGTGTTTGATCAGAATTTAATGCAAAATTTAACATA